>NC_040242.1:13278409-13581439 GCF_001444195.1 Xiphophorus couchianus | reverse complement strand
GAAGAAACCTGAGAAATTCAAGGTGGAGTGTCTCACAGATATCAGACAAGTGTTTTTCCCAAACACAGAACCTTTCTACGCAGCATTTGGCAACAGACCCACGGTATGGAATCACATACAGTATTTCAGATACATATAATAAATAACATTTGATCTAAAGAAATAAGTCGTTGGAGATATTTTTTCTTTTACATTTGTAGGATGTGTATTCTTATAAGGAAGTAGGGGTGCCACTGAACCGGATTTTTACAGTAAATCCTAAAGGGGAGCTAGTGCAGGAACATGCTAAGACTAACATCTCATCGTAAGTGTGCTTGATCTTTATTAATATTATGACAATATTTTGTCTTAAATCACATTGTCTCAATACAACCACCTCTTTCTAATCTATTTTCCAGGTATGCACGTCTTAGTGAGGTTGTAGACCACGTGTTCCCCCTCAAGATGCGTTCCTGCTCCTCAGACTTCCCCTGCTCCGACACCTACAGCCATTTCACATACTGGAGGGAGCAGCTCCCCCAAGTGGAAGAGGAGGAAACTACATGTCCACAGACTATGAGCTCCAGCTGATTCCCACCTGAACGTCACCAGCAAAAAGAGCTCTGAATGACTGATAGCGTCCTTGAAATGCAGCCGTGATGTGGAGATGATGTGGTGGTGATGTTCCTTGTGATGTATCTGATTATAGGTCAAGTATTCTTATGCACTTTCATATAGAGACAACCAACAAAGACAATATTCTGTTTAGTCTTAAGAGCAAAAGGTGCTCTTTTATCAAAATACTGGATGTGTATATTTAGAATGAATTATCATGTATGTATTCAGGCAGCTTAGCAGAGTTTTTATTTTGGAGATTACCTTATTTCAATGGTTAGACTTCTTATTTATTTCAATAGATGCACTGTGTGAGCTTACAGTCCAGCTTTGCAAGTTACTCAAATGTGTGCCAAAGTTTGACTGATTCCAGGTGCTGTTTGCTGAAAAGTTGCTGTGTAACAACATTTCTGAAAACGAGGTTTAAAAACAATCATCTATGTACCGGTAGCTTTATTTGCAACTATACAGAACATAAAAGCACAGCACTATTAGCTGTAGCCAATAGCTCCCTGCAATGTTTTATCTGTAAGATGATTTGTTGAATAATGTTTATTTTTCTATCCAAACTTGTGCGCATGTGTTCAGATGTCTTTTATATCACAGGTATAACTAGAACAAACTTATTCCGTCCAATTTATCTCCTTTAATTAACTACATGACTGGTGCAATTTAAAATAGACCTTAAAGTTGTGTGGCTTTTCTTATTGCAGCATCTAAAAAGACAGCTGGTCACAGTTTGGACAGGAATGTTTGAATGTTTTTCTGTGTAGTAATCTTTTTGTTTGATGACGCCAGAGACAGTATGAGGTTGAATACAAGCAGGAACCACTGTTATAGCAGTTTTCGAGACAGGTATATACCTGAGCTGTGTAAAAGCATCAAACCTGCAGTGTTGTTTATGAGAGAGGGTGTGTAGCTCTGTGATAAATGTTTTTATTCTTTCCATGAAAGAGCTAAAACAGATTGACATTCTTTTAATCTTTGCCTCAAACTGTGAAACGCTCCCCTACTGGCCTGCACTGACCAGTTTATTGTCAAAGTGGTCTCATTAAATATATTAAATTACACTGGTATACAGGGAATGTGTTTTTTGTTTCTTTAATCAATAACAGAGTGATCTCAACTTACTCATCTGCATGACACATAAGCATTAAATTATGATATTTAAACCAGAGGTTTTTTCATTTTGGTTTTTATGAATTCATACTTTTGCAGACTTTTCAGACTCATTTACAATGAGCAACTGTAAATCAACAGTTGCTCATTGTTTCGAATTAAAGATTGTGGTGACATAACTATAATAATTAATTAGGTGACAGACACAAACTAAATCAGGACCACAACCAGTAGAAACTGACTAAGATAGAAAGACTTTGGAAATGATGGAAATATAAATTACAATGCAACAGAGATTAAAGCTACTTGCACTCATTTTGACAAAATCTATCCAAAAAGTGGAACATCAAGTAATATAAAATTGTTAGTGTATGTAAGAAATTAAGGACAGGACCATACAAATGGGTGAACGCAACACACCAAAGATAATCCTCACAATAAAAACAGATTTTTGAAATTAAAAAAAAAAAACTATGTAGTTTGTCCTGTGTGTCTTGACCTGTGATGGACAGGTGACTTGTCCATGGCGTCTCTAGTCTAGCCTAATGACAGCAGAAGATAATCACCATTGGAATAAAAGAAGGTTATACAGTGAATAAGAGAAACACTTTCATCTTGTGAACAACTGCTGGAACTACATCTCTGCCTTTCAGGGGACCTTCAGGTTATTGCAGGGCAAAAAATAAAGAGCTGCTGGTTTCAAGCGGGCGGGGAGGAGTTTCCGAAATTCAGCAACTCTATTGGCTTGCGGCTCATGTTGCTTCAGCTGCGAGGCATTTGCTGTTTTCTGTGGAGTACTGAAGAGACAAAAACCGAAAGTCAGAAAAAGGAACGTCAACAGCAGGGAAGGACGGATTTTTGTAAATAATGGCAAACACGGTAAGATACCTTGTTAGTATGGCATTAATATGCTCTTGTATTCAGCCGCGACATTTACCGTACCCTAGCCTTTGGCTTTTTACTGTTATGTTTACACGAAGTTGTATTGCTAAAGAGAGTATAAGTAATGGTTAAACCTGAGAAAATAAATGAGCTGTTAAAAGTGCAGAACAGGGTCGACTTTAGCTGCTCAAACTTTGGCCCACTTAAAGTTGTTCAGTGTTTCTAAGCACGCCACTTGTTGCTTAATAGGCAGCTATTTGGGTCATAGTACAGAACTGAAAAACCTTCTGGGTTACCTCGATAACCTTAGTGCTTTACATTGCTTAACACCAAGGAAAGGTTCCGTTTAACCCCCAAATATCCCTCCGCCTAATAATCTTAAAGCTGTACAAATTATTTTTCTCAAATGTGTGTATTGCAACACATTGCCCTACAAAAAGATTTTTAAAGTTCTATAATGTAATAAAAGTAAACTTGGAAAAACCTGCAGCATCAGGCGAAAATAAAACGGTGCAAGCAGCTTTCTAATTTTCTGATTGTCCACAAAAATACAACATGGAGCACAAGGTTCTCAGCTATTTGATCTATAAGAAAATTAATTTCAATAACCCCATTCAAAAAGCAGTGATCTTAGTCATCATAAGATCACTGATCACTGATTTGGTTTAATTAATTTTGATTATTATGGCCTAAATTGAAATTCAGTTTCACTGTTTGCTGGAACTACAACTCTGCCTTTCAGAGGACCCTCAGGTTATTCCAGGACAAAATAAAGATGGCCAATCAAGCAGTGTTACCATAGTGATTAAACCAGGTATTGATACTTTTGCCAACAAAGGCAGGTGCCACGTCCTGCTGGAAATGAACTTGTCGACATCTGCGTGGACTTTAGAGTTAATAAAACACAGTGAACCAACACCATCGGATGACTCCAAGCCATCACTGATAGTGGAAATGTCACACTGTATGTCAAGCAGTTTGGATTCTGTGCCTCTCCACTGTTTCTCCAAACTCTTTTCACCTTGATTTGTGAATTTAACGCATCACGTTCTTGCCTCTGTAAAGAGGAATTTGGAACAGTGAACAGCAGTCATTTTCCTCATTAGCCTAGGTAAGACACTTTTGACAGCCTCTTGATCAGGAGTGCTTTACCACAGGAAATACAACAATTAAGCCCACCTCTATGTAACTTACACCAATTTTATTTATATTCCTTGTACACTTTTTCCTTCCATTCAACTTTCCTGTAATAACCAAATCCATATGCTTTCTGCATGCTCTTTTTGCTTCACACATATTTTAAATGTGATCATAATGTAGTGTTATGGTTGTTAAAAGTTAATCATTTTAACACAAACATTATTCTCTCCTCCAGTATAGAGTCTTGGATAAAGTTCGTCTGCAAGATGAAGAGGAATTTGTGGACATCCTGGAGGACAAGAGACACTGCAATGACTTGAGATTTGCCTTCAGGACCTTTAGTCCTCCACCGTATAAAGGAGCGCCCGCCTGCTCCTCTGCTGAACTTAACCAAGCCGTGCTGGAGTCTCAGTATCTTCGCTACGTTATAAAAGAGGTGCGATTGAGCAATCCGAAAAGTTGCAACCATGTGAAGTGTGACGTTGTAGCAACATCGGCAGGCAGTCTGACTTCAACCCTTCTTTCCCTGCTTAGGTTGCTTTGGAGACGGAGTCATCTGTGGAGGAAGTGAGAGACAAAGTATGCAAAATTATGTGGGAAATGTCTCAAAACTTGCAGCTGAGGTTCATCAGGCTGATGGCGTTCACATTCAGAAAGGTGTTCAAGAGACTCTTCAGTGCCATTTATGTCAACATGGAAGGACTCCAGGCGGTGAGAATGAGATGGGATTAATACCCTGAATACCATTTTTTATTTTTTTGTGGTTCACTCACACTGGTGCATGAAGATACTTCTATACAGAAATAAGGATCTGCTCTCGATGACGAGATTCTTAGGCACTCTCTCACACATATTTAAACTGGCCCAAATATCACATGAAATTGCCAATGTTCCAGGAGTTGCAAAGTACAGAATTCTAAATTTAAATTGTAGGTTGTGTTCAGATACAGAAAAAAAAACAAAACTGCTTTGACACATGTGGGAGATAGTATTACGTTTTTGATCTCTGTCATTGGTAACCAGTGCAGTTTTGCTTTTAAGTATCTTTATTTCCACCTGTGCACTAAGTGCGATTGTGTCACTTTATCTGTACAAATAGAAAGTAGTAGTGTCAACTTTTTATCAGTTCTTATGGGATATTTCTTTTTTTCTTCTCTTCTGATATGAAATAATGTTCTTTTTTTAAAGATTCCAGTCTACTGTAGAAGTAGAGGAGTTACTGTTGTGTGGGCTATAGTCTTTTTTTTTTTTTTTCCGTCTATTGCCTTTTGATATATATTTTGTCAATACTCATCAGTTGATTTATCAAACAAGATGTTTTTTTTCTTATTTCTTTTCTTCTTTGCAGCTCCAACAAGCCACTCAAGAGTTCCCCGTTATCCTGATGCCCAATCACAGGAGTTACATCGATTTCCTTGTTGTCTCCTACATCTTGTTCAACTACGACATTCCAGTGCCCGTAATTGCTGCAGGAATTCGCAAGTATCTATTCAGTTTGGATCGATCCATTATAATTAGAAGAGTGAGAAAATATTCTGACAAGCAGACTCACAGTTTTCTTATCCTGCTCTGTTTTGTTTTTCCTTCTTAAAGCTCTTGCAGGGATGAAGATTGTGGGAGAGATACTGCGTCGGTCCGGGGCTTTCTTTATCCGACGTGCCATTGGCTCTGACAAACTCTACTGGGCTGTGCTGTCAGAATATGTTCGAACAATTGTCAGAGTAAGGCATATGATGATTTGGTGGATGATGTAATGTCAAACTGCTTTAACTACAGTTCCATTCAAAAATAGATGTAATCATAAAGCAGACGGGTAGAGCTTTGTTAAACTAGTTTTTTTATTCTTTTACACCAATTGGGCCTTTAGCATAGACCGAAATTTTTTTTAAGTTAATATGAGGTTCCAGAGGCTTAATGTTGACCTCCTTTAAGAATAATTTTCCTGTGGTACACCAGATTTTTCTCCAGGTTTCAGCTGTCTGACCCAAACTGTCATCCACAGAAAAAAGAAAATTTGTTAGGATGTTCAAGAACAATCCAGTTACCACCCTCTGTTTAAGTTATGCTATAAAATGGAGACTTCTGGAAAACTGCTGTTCAGTTTGAAGCCTGTTTTGCATTAACCTGGACTTGGAGAGTAAACCAAGACTGAAGTTTCTGTTTCAACATTGACATTTTCAAGCTATTACTAAGATTTGCCCACAAGGGGAAGCCCATGTTGGCCACTGTGTTTACAATAAGTTGATCCCATATTCCCACTTCAGTTTTTGACATCTAAGAGGCAAACTAACATTTTGAAATGTTTTCTGTAGACAGGATTTGCCCCTCTGGAGTTTTTCGTGGAAGGTCTCCGGAGTCGAACACTGAAGTCCCTCCCACCGAAGTTAGGTGAGCTCACATCTGTCGACGCCATTTAGTCAATTCTCCATTTTAAAGAGTACGGCTTAATATTTTTATGACATTCTGATCTTTCTTTTTGTTATTGGGTTCTCTGGTTCCAAATGCATTATGGTATCTGGAAATGTCTGCAGGTATGATGAACATGATCCTGGAACCATTCTTTAAGGGCGAGGTGTATGACATCACCTTGCTGCCCATCAGTATAAGCTACGACCGGGTGCTGGAGGAGTCGCTGCTCGCACATGAGCTACTGGGTGTCCCCAAACCCAGAGAAAGCACCGCGGTATGACCTGCTATTTTTATAAATCCATTCAGCTCTCAGAATGTATATTCTTTAAGTCCCTACAGTAGGTTTGCCAAAGATCACAATTTATAAACACAGAAATAAGGTGAATATAATACCAGCTCAACTATCATTAGATCTGGTCTGAGATGATGCGTACTGCACATATTTATACACATTTGTTATGATTGGTCTCATTCTCTCTGCAGGGTCTACTGAAGGCCAGCAAAGTTCTGCAGGAGAACTACGGCTGCATGCACGTGAACTTTGGCCGTCCCTTGTCTGTCCGACAGCTGTGTGAGGGCAAGATAAATCGCTGCCAGTACAACCTTATACCTAGGTAGAGAAAATCACCTGCTGAGCATATATAGTTCACTAGTGACCTGCAGTATCAACAGCTTTTTAAACAAAAACATCCATATTTCACATATTTGTTTTTCTACTTCATAAAAAAAAAACAAAAAAACTGATTTAAATATATTTCACTTAACAGACCAAATCAAAATGCTGCATAATCTTTGTGGCGTAAGGACAATACTACTCGGGTTGTAATTGAAAGTTTGAAGGTGTTTCTTGCAACTCTGTTTATTTCCTTTGAGTTATTCTGTAAGTACAACCTTAGGCTGCAATTGTGGCTTTAAGTCTTTTGCCCCGAAACGTAAAAATGACTTAAATCTTTGCACAAAATAGGTGGGTTTCAGTCAGATTAGAAAGAAAACATAAATTTTCATGCATTCCTATTTATTACCAGTTTAATGTAGGACTGGTCTTTTACTGGGTCACACTAGAAATTACCTCCCTGGTTTTCTGCAGCCTCTTGCAATTTGTTTTGTTCATTATTGCCCTGTTTTTAGTATCTTCCATCTTTCTATCAACTCTTACCATTTTCCTGGTTCCTGTTGAAGATAAGCATCTCCCCAGCATTATGCTGCCACCACCATTTTTGACCAAAGAGACACATTCAGGGTGACTGGCCAGAGCACCCTCTTTCACACATTTGCTATGTCCCCATCTTGGCTTGCGACAATAGTTTACGGATTCTCCTGCCTGACCTGTGTATGGGTTTTAAATTTAGAGCTCAGACATAACAAATGGGTTCTCTTGTAATGTAATGTTTAAATATATACTGCATAAATGTCCAAGAAACTGGGGAAAAAGAAACATTGATGTAGCTGGAAAAACTGTAGTCATTTAAATTTTAAATTGGCTGTAGTCAAATATGATGATCTGTCTCATCCAGCTCTCTGTTCCCGTTGTACAGGGATCTTCCTCAGAAACCCAATGCAGAGGCCCAAGCCTGTGGAAGCTGGCTGGCTCATATGATTGTACGGCTCCAAGAGGAGGGCGCTCTGACCAGCCCCTGGTCTCTGATGGCCTGCATCTTGCTCCAGGTTCCTACTACAGTCTTAACAGAAGAGGGTCTGCTGTTTCACCAGCTCACAGAGCAAACCCTCTGGCTCAGGCAGCTGGCGCTGGATTTTAGGGCTCATCTTAGCTGGCCTGGTGGGTGTAAGGTGCTTTACACATATGTTCTACAAATGTTATTGTCTTTTATGTACAGGTTACTTGCAGTAAATGCATTTATAGGCGTTTTGACTTATGTTTTCCTTCAATGGCTAGTAGGTGGCATTTGTTTTGGCATGTGATGGTGGAGGCCACACATTGAGGTAACACTTTCAGGTCAGACGGGTTCCTTGATCTGGTCTGAAGTAGATCAGACAGATTAGATGAATGTGAGTTGGCACAAGTGCTCACGCTCACTTAGAGCATATTCACTGGATTAAAGCACTTCTAGTGATTTAGGACTAATGCTAAGAGTGCAATATCTGAACTGTTTTGTTTTTTTTGTTTGTTTTTTTTGCAGAAAAAGTCCCAGATTCAGATGTGATGTCTTCCACCGTGGCTCTCCATCGATCTGTTGTTTACCGTAAAGCGGGACGTGTCTATTTGACGCGAAACGATGAGCTTGAGCGGAAACACTCGATAGTCCCAGAGGACGACATGATGAGGACAGCGGCTGCGTTCCTGATGCTGGCTTCATACAGAAATCAGTGCCTGCATGTTTTTGTGCGTCCTGCGCTGCTTGCTTTGGCCATGAGTATCAGAAAAAGCACAAGGAAAGGTAGGGAGGTTGGAAGGACGTGACATCATTAACTTTTTCTAGTAACTCATGTAAATAGCTCACTGTCTGTTCACAGATGAGCTCCTCACATGCTTCTGCTTCCTGCAAGAAGTTTTCTCCAATGAATTTGTTTTCATTCCTGGCAAATCTTCTCAGGTAAATCCCCTCGTTGTCAGCTCAGATGTTCATTATTCTTTAAATTAAAATGCTTGTATTAAACTCAACATGCTTTCATGGCAGAAACTATGGGGTATAGCAGTACTACACTGCTACACATAGGAATTAAGTACCAATGTACATGTACATTGGTACATTTTTACCCAATGTGTTGACATTGGGTAAAAATGCCCAAATGTCAGTACAGAAATTTGAACAAACACATTTATTTGGTTTTATTTTTAATTAAATGACAGAAAGTTAGTTGATTTGGGGGTGGATTTCCACAAATGTTCTTTTTTTTTTTTATGAGCACGCTTTTGTTTTTTTTTCCCCCAATATGTAGGACTTTGATGAGGCATGCTCTCTGCTACACGAATGTAAAGCAGTCCATGTCAGTCAGTGGGAAGTGACGGATTCAGACACGGGACTGGAGGTGTTGTCTTTCCTGCAGGAGCTGCTGAAACCCTTCATAGAGTCCTATCAGGTGTCCTTTACAATCTGTGTTACTAATTAGGATAATATCAATTTATTTCAGTCATTCAATTCAAAAAGTGAAACACGCAGGTTAAATACACACAGTAATATATTAAAATTTTTTATTTAATTTTGATCATTTATGTTTGTCTCATAAATCCGAAATTCATGTCATTTTTCAAAAAGCAGAAATAAAAAGGGAATTTTTACATAGACTGTTATGTTAAAGTGATCATGCCTGAGGATCTAATATGTATGTTTTTTTTTTATGAGCAGCTGATGTTCAGATTCCTCTGTGAGGAGAGAGACTGTGTATTCAGAGAGAAAGACTTCCTATCTGGTGTGCGAACTCTGGCTACAAAACTCATCGTCTCAGGTAAAAACAAAAAAAAAGTAAAAATGACAACTGCCCTCCAGCTGCTCACAAATCAGTTTGTTTTTGGTCTTCTTTTTTTTTTTAGGGGAACTCCACACCTATGAAGCCCTCTCATCAGACATGCAGAAAAACGTTTTGTCATCTCTGCGGAGGCTGGGGGCCATCATTAAGATAGAGATGTGAGTTAATGAGATCAGGCCCTGAAAATCTGTTTTATTTAATTTAAACTCACTTTATTTGGTGATTCAGATATTGCGTTATTACAACAGTTATTCAAGATTTTATTCTTGCCTGATTGCAGATCTGAGAATAATGAATATAAAGTGAACAAATCAGCTGTGAGAAGAACTGGAGACATGCTTGGTAAGTGTAGTAAAAGCCCCCCACCACGATCACACCAACACCCTGACATCTTCTGGGTATTTTTTATTTTTTTTTCTTGCTGCAGCTGGAAGAATCCCTCCGCAGATTGTCCAGGCTGCACCTGATCCCAGGCTGTAGTCTCAGCTAGAACTGATCCATTCTCATCACTTGATAGCCGACTTCTGCTCTTCTGGGGCCTCTACATATTTTTATACCGCCCTGCTAATGACGGAAGTGTAAAACTAAACTTTGTACCACTGTGACTGAAAAATTGCTGCTTAAACACAAATTAGGGATAGTAAGTCAATGAAAACATTTGAATGAATAAATCATTTTTTCATATTTATTAATCATGTCATGACGGGGGTTTTTTTCATTGTGATTTAATAGGTACATGTTTTTACTAAATTTTTTTTCACCATGCAAAATTAAGTCAGAAACCATATTTCTTAATAACAAAGCTTAGAGAATGTAAAGATGTGTGAAAATGCTAGTTTTTGCCTAATAAATTTTTATAAAACTGACACAAATGTTAGATATTCTAATTATTTTAACAAGGAATTAAGGATATTTTTTAACCAGCATTATCAATTCTCAGTTATTCTTTAATTTTCTTAAATGTATGTTAGATTTATTGTTGACTGACTGTGAATGAACAACAGGGCACTTTAAAAATAAACCGGATTAATTAAGCCAGTCACTGTAGAGGTCTTATTGAGTTGAATGTTTCATTGTGCTTTTAGTTACTTGAAAATGAACTTTTCTAATTCTGCTTTGTGTGAACATCACAAGACGCATTAAAAATGGACCTAAAATAGCGTTTTGATACATTATGGGTGAACAGTGACTTTCGAGAGGTTTTGACTTGATTTAATCTTCATTAAATAACTTTCAAAACCAACTGAAAAGCCCATGAGGTGATGTTGTGCAAGCAACAATCTAGATTTAAAGTGAACAGGAGTATTTTTATGAAAAAGTTGGAATAGCACCTTTTAAGATAAGATCTCAACTTTGATTTGTTTGAGAGATTTATTTTCATTTCAACAAAATCAAAATGGGTATAACAAAACGCACCATAGGTAGTGGTCCTCCATAACCAAGTAAGATGGTTGACTTCAACAGCAAGTTAAAGCCAGTGGTCAAAGGTGTCCCTCCTATCGGATCAAACCCATCAAGTGTACCTTTAACCTGTGACCAGTTCAGAGAAGGCCTCTTAAGTGCCACTTAAGCAGACAAACGCTTATCTGTACACAGGTGGCACGTCCACCTTGATGCGTAAAGCGCTGACAGGGTCTTGACAGAACACCGAGATGTACTCCAGCACTTTGCAATTCAGCTTTTTCTCGCTCTCCTTGGCCCTGACTCGCTCCTTGTCCCACCTCTCCTTCTCGCCGTTCATCTGAGAGAAGAGGTTGATCTGGATGGTGCGCAGCGTTGCGGCCAGGATGTAAAAGCCTCCCTGCAACATGTGGCAGAAGGCGGCGCCCACACTGAGCGCCGCGCCCATCAGGTTGGGCACCGTCTCGCACACTACGCACAGGCCCTCCAGGAAGTGCAGCGTGCCTTTCTTGGCCAGCGGCTGCTGCTGGCCCTGGTGGAGGTATCCGTGTTGGAGGGACGGACTCTGCTGGGCATGATTGAGCAGGTACCGCGCGCAGTCGGCGAAGTGGGTGGCGGCCCTGCGCAGCGGGAGCAGGGCCAGGTACAGGTGGCAAGCGGCTTTGGTGAGAGCATGGAAGAGCAGCCGCAGCTCAAGCACGGCGTTACCTGGAGATAAGACGGGAGCCGGGTCAGCTGGAGACTAATTTAACTCTGTGACTAGTGTCACAAACCATTACAAACAGTGTCTACTGCTGGATTAAAGGCTGCTCGGACAAACCCATGCTGCTATCCATGCAGAACAAAACAACCAATATTACAAACTTAAAAGAATTCACAAATTTTTGAGTTTTTCCAACAAGGGTGTATTTTTTTTATTTTTATTTTTTTACTTGACTCTAATAACACCATAATATTTTAAACTTTAAAATGTGATGACGTGTTCTTGTTCACCTGTTCTAGTCACATAAATAGGAAGCACAGATCCACTGTTTGTCAGCTCTGTATCAGATAGTCACTGAAGTTGATTTAATCAAAAATAAACCCATTTATAAGATTAATTTCTTTGTTTTACCTTCTAATACCAACAATAATTGCAGCCAAAGTAAGTCAGCAGCAGCCTTGCCACATATCGAAGTGAAACTCTCAGATGTCTACCAACAGCTTTGACCTACCGTCTATGAAGCAGACTATCCAGAGTAGGGCAATACTCGCTGCCAACCAAGTCCACCAATCCATGTGGCCTCCCCCCTGTCCCGTCCCGGATCCACCAACAAAAAGAAAGTAAGAAGGAAGTGAAAAGATATGCTATGACCTGGCCAAGCCCTGCCCCGCCTGTCTGTGCGCAGTTAATACCCAAACATGTCACAGGCGCTTTCTCTAAAGGTGTCCAAATGGTCACCTAATAAGAACTCCTTAGCTAATAGAGGTCGCATTAAGACCTTAGACCTCCTGCAGGCTGTCTTGACTGCCTGCTTTTGAGGCCTACAGCTCTAAAGAATCTCCAACCATGACATCTATCCTTGTTGTCTCTTTTGTTTTAATGTAAAATTATCTGCTTTGTCACCTCGAAGCATCCTTACACATTTTAATGTCCAGGACCCCAGGTTCATTGCTGGAGTATTAATGTTGATGTCTTGAAGGTGACCTCTAAGTTCAGTTCCGTTCCCAGGCTGTGCAGGCATATCCTTTCAATAAATCGAAATAAAAAGCACTGACAAATTTTCGTCAATCTTTTTATTTTTATGTGGACAGGGTGGTATGACCATCTCAAAATGATAAACATCAACATCAGCCAACTTGCTAATGATGATGTATATTGATTCAGTGGAACTACACTAAGAGCTCATGTAAAGAAACTAACTGTTGCGATTCAGATGTCACATGTTTGTGAAGATATCCATTTATTTACTCAGTCATTTAGTTTCCCAGTCGTGGCATGAATGAAGGAAAGGAGGGTAAATGTGTAAATTTACTGCAGCTTATGGCTTTTGGCAACTCCTGCACATGCATTTTCTTTTTCTTGTGTTTTTAACAATAAAAACGAGAAAAATAAAGTTTTACGTCGACTACTGTGGTAGTGTTCAAGTAGAAGCAGAGTTGATATAGCTCTGGAGTCTGCTGGGTAGGAAAAAAGGAAGTTTTACTTATAATGTGCACATTACAAGTAATAGAGAGAATATGCAACATGCTGCTTTAGTGTCGAAAGTTATCTATATTACTTTATTGGCTGTCTTATTTTGAAATTATTTTAATAACATATTTATGAAAAGACCTGTTCAAAAAGAAGAGGGGAAACCTCCAAATGGCAGCCCCCATTAATTTTGCAGTCATTGCAAAGATTCCTGCTGGACGTAAGGGATGAACTCTACTGGGCATGACGGATCATGTACCACCCAGTTGATCAGCTAAATGGATGGGAGTCTGGTGCTGCAGATCGATGGTACAGGTGGTTTTGGTGAGAGCATGGTGATACCTCAAACATGGGTGATTTGGAGACTGATTTAACACTCCGACTCGTGTCACAAACCATTACAGACAGCTACTTACGCTGGATTACAGCCTGTGGGTTGTAGGACGACTTCATTTGATCAATGATTGCTTCCAGAAGAAAATTACAAACACTGCCAACTTTTACATTTGCAGAAGCCTTAAAAGAAAATGTTCCACTTAACTTCATCTCTTTCAATATGTTCAGCAATGTGTGTTTTTTTTAAGAAACTAGAATTGGGGGATGATATATATGGTTAAAAAGGCATTTTTAAAAGTGTATTGTGGATGCTTTTGCTTAAGGGGAAATGGCAGCCCTGCTGAAAAAGCTGAACTTAGGTAAAAAATTGAATGGCATAAATTTACTGGATTATTAAAAAAAATTATATAGCTCAGTAATTTCCTTCAAAAGAGGTATAATTTCAGATTCCTTAGTTTATTTTAATGATTGTGGTATACATGCAGCTAATAAAAACAAAAAGTTTAGTTTCTCAAAAATAATTTTGCAACATACAGTACAGACCAAAAGTTTGGACACAACTGTGTGTCCAAACTTTTGGTCTGTACTGTATGTGTTTCAGCCTACACCGTCACTATGAAATCTGGTATGAACTGTAATTGGTTTTGTATTTGGTTTATTTTTGGTTATTGATTTTCTTTGCAATAACTAAAAATTATTTCTTTGTGTTGAAGAGCTTAGTTATTTGTGTTCCCAGGGTTTTGGTTTAGATTCTCATCCTATGATTCGTTTTTTGTGTTTTTCTGCACTTCCCTTATATGTAGGGTGTAAGGAAAAGGAAGAACAAACAATGCAGATTTCTGCTTTTGTTTTTAATTAGTTTTCATCCTCCATGCCCTTTGTGTGGATTTCTCTGTTTACAATCTGCCCCAGGGCAGCTGCGCCTACAATCCAGCAGTCAGTGTGTGAATGTGTACTTGAATGGGAATGACTATTTTATTGTAAAGCAACTTTGAAGGTCCTGAAAAGCTCAATATAGGTCTCATGTCATTTCGTTTCATTATTAGTAATTTTCCCTCAACTCCTCTGTTCAGGTTCTCTTCCAGCTGCACCGTAAAGTATTCACACATGGTTTATATGGAAGCCTACATAAATAAATGTACAATTTGCCTAACCGCGGACGCTTTATATGTAAACAGGTCCGGTTATGATCCAGAAACATACGTTCCAATAAGGCCCAACCAGATTGAGATGTTCAAATTCAAAGCCTTTTAGGTGCGTTCCGCGGTCGTCATGGTAACGGAAAGCTTAAGGTTGGTAGGACACCTGGAGGCTGAAAGGAACCTTGGCTCCCTCCTCCTTCCTATGCAAGTTAAAGTCTGTTCTAAGACAGTCCGAGTAGTTGGAAACCACACGTAAGCTCTAGCCTGTGTGAGGATATTAAGATTTAATACTGCGACAAAAGACGAAGAGGAGGAACACTTGATTGCAAGTAGAAACGGTAGGTCGTAACGTTCGCCATATTGTGAGTGGCAAGTGAGCTTCCTGAACAAATGAAACTCTAAAATTGACCTTTTAACTATTTTTCGATAAATCGTTTTTAATGTACGGTATTTTGTGTTCATTTTGGTATCAGTCGTTGGCACTAAAGTTCAACAGTATCAGCAAATAAAAATGAGCGTTCAACCACTTTGAAATACCACGTGGGTACAAACTTTAACTAAAATTTAATTTACCTCTGAAAATATTTCAAACCAGTTAATTTAAATGATTTTATTAAGTACCTAAATTGCATTGTTCTTTTGTTTAGTCAAAACTTATCAGTTTTATCTCAAATTTTTTTAGGATAAGTAAGATTTATCATTTTCCCTTGTCCATTTTGACAAGCACAATTAATTTCCTGAAGGAAAAAAAAAAAGTATAAAAACTGGGGTTGTCTGTGTGTGTGGGACCTAAAGACGTCATACAGAAAAGTGGGCTTTTTATATTGCAGCAATCTAAAACGTGGAAAGTGTAGTGAGATTATTAAGCAAAATGTCACAGGACCTTCCATTTTTTCAGCAAATAGCAGAAAAAGATTCCACAGCAATTTCTATATTTCAAAATGTTGATGCTGAAAGTTGAAGGTTCTGCGATCAAACTTTAACTTTCTGATTATGTATAGTCTTACTGCACTTCCCATTGTAGTTTAGCATAATTTTTCTGCATGTACTTTTGTGCTCCTTTTCCACTGCTCTAATTAAGAGTACAAGCCTGTAAATTCCTACCAACTAATAATTTATCACCACTCTCCGAATGTCAGGGAGGTTGTATGTGTGGGGGGGGGATGATCTTGCTGAGCAGCTAAATGAATAAAAAGATCTTAGGTTTCTGAGGGATGCTGCAACTTATGTTGGACTACAGGAAGAAACACATTGAAGAAACAATTTTGAACACACTTGAAATAACATTCATGTTCTACTTGCAACATTTGCATAACAAAAGTAAGCAGATCATGTTTCCAGGCTGTGATGGGCTGTATCTGTTGTGCTGACTACAGCTCTCCCCTGCTCACCTGCGTGTTTATGCTCCATGTTCTGTGAGCTCTGGGTGGCATTCATTCAGTGACGGATTATGTTTCACTCCAACCTTAGCAATTTCTATTTTTTTATTCCTCTATTTTGTATCTTTAAACCAGATGTGGTAGCAAACCACTTTACCTGTGAGCTCCTGACTAGGATCTGCTTAAAAACAGTTCTCAGTATCTAGAGATTAAACTGATCCCTTTATTCAAAAGCAGTAACAGGCTACCTAATTCATACAAATTATGTTTCAGAACTACATGGCTGCTGTGAAAGAAACCACAGAAAGGAGATGGAGTATAGCTCAGCCGAGTGTGAGGGCAAAGAGCAGTTTGGTGTGTGTCAAACCGGGAACATGGAATCTGGTCCCATCTCTTTGCGGGCCAAGGTACAGCTTTGAACAGGATCAGCTCTGTCATCCCTCCTTCAGGCAACTGCAGGTACTACATTCATCCCAGCTTAGTGTTCCTGACAAAGAAAGACTGTGTAATTTCCTCACTTCTTGTGTTATTGCTTAGGCTAAGGTAAAAGAGGAAAACGAGGAGATACAAGAATTACTTCAGCGTTTATCAAATCGAGAAAATGGGTTCATGAAGGTAAGGCTTTGAAAATGGTTCATTTGATCTGACATTTTCCGTTTTGACAGACCAACACATAATTGTGAACTGAAAAAAAAAATGAAACTTGATTTTCAAAAGTATTTGCAAAAAAAAGCATAAGAGCTAAATGAACATAACAAATCTCAGACTCAAAACTCAGAAATGTCCATAAATGCTTTTCATTCAACCAGTCTGAGTCTGAGCTATCTTGCAAAGAATGGCCTAAAATTTCAGTCTTAAGATATCCCAAGCTGGGATATCTTGTGTCCTAAGACACAACTATAGCATTTTCTGTGCTATAGTTGCACAGAAAGTTGTTCTACATTTCATTGGACCAGGGGTCTGAATACAAATATATAACAGGTTTACAGATTGTATCTTAAGCAGCGGAATGCCTGCATTCCGTTTTTACATCAGCTTTTTTGGGTTAAGGTGTCAAAAAAGTTGGTAAAGGCATGCATCGTTTTCCTTGTTCATAACAAATGTCCTACTCCGTTTTGATGTATCACACAAATTCCACCCAAATACAGAGAAGCTTATGTTTGCAATATAACAAAACATAGAAAGAGTTAAGAGGGATCTGACACTGTGCAACCTATTCACCTGCTCCTCTTATTCTGGCTGAAATCTTCCTCTTTTTGTTTTGTAGGAGAAGGAGTCTTTCCTGACTCAGAGAAAGATAGAAGAGCTCAGGAAGAAGGAGCTCATACACAAGCGCTGGACTGAAAACGTGTGGTTTCCCATCCAGATGAGGGTGGAGAACCATACCGCCTCCTGCTACTTCATGGACTCCATGAGACACCAAATCATGCACAGTCATTACCTCCTACACTGTCAATCTAAGGTGAACTCAATTGTGGTGATCACTAAAACATCCTTCTGTCATCAACAACATAAAGAGACTTAAAACATGCAATGATCTGACAGTTACATTCTCTCCTCCATCCCTAGATAAGAACATCAGGCTCAAGGGAGATACGTCAATTAAATCTTCAATTAAAAAAAAAACTTAAGAGACCATCTTCTGCTTGTCAAGCAGGTAATATGAGTTATATCAGTTATATCAGGTAATATCAGTTGCTAGCTTAATAAGTTAGATTCTAAAACCTGGTGAAAAACAAAGGAATAATTGTGTTATGCTTTATTATGTTACGTGTTCTATGCCCCCCCCACCCCCTTTGCTGTAGGATCTAAACCCGCCTCCAATAAAACCTTGGAGCGACCTGAGACTGGTTCCTCTCTTACCAACTCTCTGATGTCTCAAGACTAACCAGCTTCTTCAGACCTTATAGTCTCATCTGTTTCCTACATTCATCAATGCTCCAGAAAAGGATGAAGTCAAGGAAATCGAAGAAGCTGCTGGCTTTCTAGATGCGAATGCTTCCAACCAAGAGGTTTACCGCATCTAAACTCACCCTTACCAGTGACTGCATCCAAATAAAACCTACTTATGTTGCTAACTGTCACGTAAACTTTCATTTAAAGCTACCTTTGAGAGCTTCAAAAGTCAAATAACTGAACTACTTGGTAACAGTGAAAGGGACAAAAACAGTTTCATTTATTCTACTGTGCACATTTATTGGTATATTTTCAAATGAAATGTGAAATTCTGAATTTCAGGATTACAAGTTGAAGTTGTGTGCAACATCAGGTGCTGTGTACTACTGCATATTGACATGGAAGGAGCTGTGCAACTATATGTATATTTGGCAATGATGCTTGTGACATTTCATCTCTTCTGCTGGTGATAAAATAGCCCTAGTCAAATATATTGGTTAATATATTTAGTTGGAAAAATTGATCCATTTAGCAAAACTATATGGTTTGATTCAAAAGCTTTTTTTTATTTTTATTTTTTAAGATTTTGATTTCACTGTGAATAAGAAAATATTGGCAATTTTTTTTTGCTACATTTAAGACTGGAATTAATTATAAAACATCTTGATTGCTAATGAAAAACACAGTAGGGACAGCAGAACCCAGACTATTCAGCTGCATAATTTACAACAGACAGGCACTTTCAGCACATAAATCTCCTCCATCAATAAGCTAAGGGTCAGATGTCCAATGGGGTTCATTTGGTTGCCTCGTACAGCTGGAGGTCCAGTTTGACCGACACTTCTCCAGTTGGGACTTCGTGCAGGAGCAGGCGACGGGTTGCCGCTCCTTTACTGTCCATGTCTTTCTTTATAGTTGCCACAGGAACCTCAGCGCGACCCAGAAAATCTGAAGGGAAAGACATCTGTCACGCCAGTGAGCTGCTTCAGACTTCATCATCGTCAGCTGCTTCTAAATCTCAGTTGATTGTGAATATTTGAGGCTAGCAGGGTGGATGTTTGATTAATTTTGGTTTAGAACAAAATTGGTGAAAAGATGAAAACAGTAACACATAAAAATGACCCTTCCGATATTATTTTGTCTAAGTTTTGACTGTTGTTTGCTTTTTGGTATCTGGATGAGTTTGAGACTCATTAGCTAATGTAGGATTACCTGCACATCCCTTTTATATGGAATTGTTAATGTTAGGGTAATACTGTGGTTTAAATGACTTCCTATTTATTTTCTGAACCAAAATTACTTTACAGTATTACTTATGTAAAAATAAAACTAAATGTGCCGCATTTATTTTTGGTGTAAGCTTTAAAATAAACATAATGAAACATAAAGTTTCAAATATGTAAGTACACCCATTCACAGACTAATAATCTGTTATTCAGCTTTGGCTAAACAAAATAGTTCATTCATCTAAATCATCACATTTACCAGCTATAATTGACAGTTTGTACAATAGCAAAATCCAGTCCAGACAACACATACATAAACTGTAGATTTGGACAACAACATATTTTATGGCTTCCTTTATTTATTTTTTTGTCTCTGTTCACTTTCAATAATTTAATTTTCAAATTTTGAGATCTTTAATTATCCCAGGATACAATTAAAGGAAGTATTTACATATCTAAGACAATCCTTAATTATTGCTGCTTTCAAGTTTGTGTTCTCTCTAGAAAGTACTGCTAACTTAGCAGCTAGCTGATCCTTTATCTAAACAAACCTTGCTGATATGTCTGGTAGATTGTTAGAAAACGATTAAAGGCCGACACATCTCATGTTATCACATATCACTGACCGTCGGGTGAGAATTGGTCTTTCTCGAACACAGTGATGCTCAGGACGTCCTGGTAGATGTCTTTGATGAAAAACTGACAATTGAAGTTCCACTTTGGGTTCAGAGTGTCCAAGACTGGCCGTGACGTGTAGCACTGAGCCCCCATGGTCAGCTCACAGTATGGATTGCTCTTACCTAAAGAGAGAGATAGATTTCAGCTTCTCTTAACATTGATTATTAATTTATGAAAACTGATTTGCCTTCTGTTGTTTCTGTCTCACCGTTGGGCTTGCAGGCCTTCAGCTCCTGAGCTTCTGTGACCGTCACCAGCAGGCGACCGATTCCACTAGACTTTAAGGAGCGTGCTGAAATAAAGAGGAAAGGATTGATGTAAACAAAGGACACATTTTGCTCATTGTGTAGAGCAAAATTATTAAAACAGGTTCTTATATCATGCAATTCAGTCTCAGAGTTTGAAGAGCTTGGAGTAAAAGCTATATATGTCCATTACAAAAAATACTCTAGTAAAGGAATTTAATCTTTGTGTATTTTTTACATTTTGGTTCATGTCTTTACATTGGATTTTCTCAAAACTCAGTAACTTTCAGTCTTTTTTTCAGTCAGGATGGTGTTTGCTTATGAGGTCTTCCTAAACATCTCAAGTGTAAAGAGATTTAACCGTTTAGTTAAAATGTAATTTAAGAAATTACAGATTTTACATGTGCATTACCGTAGTCATTTCATGCCTAGAGGCAGACTTTGCAAAACTTGAGGCTCTGTTGGAACAGAATCTGCCAAAATTGTTCAAGTTGTACTCATGCAAGAACTTGTTGCCTTGTTTTGTTCAAGTCAATTAAATTTCGATCTAGTCGTCATTCATACAACACTTCTAATATTTTTTAAAAACGTGAATGCTTCTGCAGGACATTTAAAATCCCACTCAAGTTGAACATTCAGACAGATTGCAAATGCGCCCAATAGCATGTGTTTAACCTTGGTATGCCTTCTCTCTCTTTTTCTTCTCTGTTTCTATGAAATGTTCAGAGGCTGCTTTAATTTTTTGGACCCACGCTGTCCTACCAAAACAAAGAAGACATGTTAACACCCAGGGGTATCATCATTACTACAGGTCATAGTGCTTTGAAGAGCAGCATCCGCTCATGGCTACCTTTCGCTTAAAGTCTCTGTTTTCAGGGTGTAGACGCGGTCAATGTGCGAGACGTGAAAGAGCGGCTCATCACTGGACGGGTCCGCCGGCATTTTTACCAAAACCTCATTGAGAAACAGCGGCTGGGAAGACACAAAATATGTAAACACATAAAAAATTTTTTTTTAAAAAACTATCACTCTCCAGAAGCCTTCCCTTAAAGGCGTACCGTCTTGTAGATCTTCAGCTGCATGTTGGTTTTGGGGCTGAACAGTTTTTCTGATCCTGAGGAGGAGAAAGGCTTGGCGCTGTGTGTGAGGAGGAGGAAATCATTGAAGAGGAAAGCCCACAGCTCTCTGCTGCTTTTGGTTTTGAACAGTCGGCCGCTGTGGAGCAGCTTGCGGGGCCCGAGGCAGTTAGTCAAAGAGCTGAAGACCAGGTGCTGCAATACAGATGGAGAGAAGCTTAAAGGTGACCTAATATGCTTTCTTGAACAAGTTAGGATGGATCTATGGGTTCCACAAAATGTGGTCGTTAAATGTTTTGCACAAACTCTTTCTCAGATAATGACATTTTAATCTGCTCAGTTCTTTCTATTTCTAGTTGTTTTAAGGTCACTTGTTCCTTTAAATCCAAATAAGCTGCGGGTGACCACGCCCCTCAACTCAATGTTTACACTCGCATGTGAAAACAGCTGCAAACAGATGTGCAATTGTACAACTACAGTATACATCAAAAGTCCCACTTTTGAAAAGCAAAACTGGGACTTCCTGCACAACCAACACCAAAGCAGCAAAAAGGTTTTTGAATGGGAAGTCAACAATATAACATTCGTCTTTTCCAGCAGCCATTGTACAGTGTATACAGAAGTAAAACCAGCTGACCAAATGGGCTGGAACTCCGCTTGGTTTGCTAGGTGAAGGGCTGGGCTGTGCTGGGGTTGCTAGGTAACGGCGCAGTGCCCATCAAATGTGAGGTTTTCCAGACACCAAAAAATATTAGCTTATTGCCCCCTTGGCAGATCTTTGCTCGACAAAGATCTGCCACGTTTGTGTATGTTTACCTCTATAGGGCCCTCACACTGAATGTGGTTCTGTATCCACTCCAGGCGGTCAGCATTCTCCTTTTCTCTGACCGCCTCGTTGACCTGAGAGCACAGCTCCTCGGCTCGCTCCAGGGCTTCTCGGAGCGGCTCGCGGTCCTCATGGCCATCTGGAGTGTGCTCAAGGATCTGAGCAACGGGAAGACAATGAGGCGCAAGGTTACCACAGGGAGTAATGGAGAAAGGAGAGAGATGGCGATAAATAGGATGTGATAAATGTACATTCTTTATGAGCAGAGGGTAGCGGGTGAGCCTCTGCATGGGCTTCAGCAGGAAGCTGGACAGTGGCATTCCTTTGCAGCGGTAGTTTGTGGCAACCTTCTGCTCAAAAAGGAAGGAAAATATTAGGAAAATAGATGTCGTGAAAAAATATTTGCCCGTGAATTGAGTATTTGTCATTTGTACCTTGAGGAAATTTTTGAACTCAGGCTGATTGTGGGTTTTGGTCTGCAGGAGAGCAGCAGCGTTGAGCTGGGAGGAGCAGAAGCAAACGTACGGCTGCATGTGAGCGAGCTCTGAAGCCAGCAGGTCTCCAATCAGCTGGACCGGCATGTTCTCTCCTCCCGTTTGCTTGCGTTCACGCAGAGCACTGGCGCACACAAATGATGAGGATGTTTTACACATTTTACAGATTTTGTTTGTACATGCGGCGCCTCGCAAAAGTGTTCATGCCACTTGGAAGTTTGTCACATCTTTTCACATAACCAACTCAAACCCCTGTGAATTTTGTGTGAGACTCCAACATAATTTAGTGCATTAATTGGAGAAATTACAGTTTTCTACAATTTTGCAATAAGAGTCTGAAAAGTCCATCGAGACATCCAGTCAAAATAAAGCTACATACCTTTTAGGGTATGTTTCTACCAGCTTTGCACCTGTAAAGACAGAAATTGCTCCACTTTTTTCTCCCTGCCTATTGGTTGAAGACTTTGTACAAAACCAATTTTCAAGTCTTGCTACAGATTCTAGTTTGGATTTAGGCTTTGACTTTGACTGGGCCATTCCAAAATATGATTATGCTTAGATTTAAAAAAGAAAAAATCACTGTAGTCAGGACTACAGTTCTTCCTCTAACTGTTTTTTTCTCCAGAGTTGTGTTTATGTGTTTATTTCCATGCATCGGCCTATCAACTTTTAGCACTTTCTCTATCCTTGGAGCACAGCATGTTGCTGCCATCACCATCAGGGTGACTTCCACACAAAATACAAAAAATGTTTTGTGACAGAGAGGGAGGGGCTATAATTTAAGAGGATATGGACATTTAAAAAAACAGTGTATTAGGACAACCAAAAAGAGTTTTTGTTTATCAGTGTGTGGAGTAAATTCATGGAATGGTTTGAATGATGAGTTCAAAAAAGGTACAAAAATAAACCAGCTTAAAAAGCTGCTTAAAAAGGAACTAATTGGGAAATGTTGTATAAGACAAGTGTTTCAAAGACAGAAAATGCTATTAATTATCTAAAAAAGTTTTATAAATAATTGGGTAACACTTTATTTGACGGGTTGTGAATAAGGCTGTCATGACACCGTCATAAACATGACATAACAACCTGTCATGAACATGAATAAGTCTTCATGAATATTTATGACTGTTGTCATAAAGTGTCATTTGGTAAATCATGACACTTTTAATACAAAGTTGACATTATTCAAAATGTCTTCGTTAGGACAGCTTGACATTAACCAAGAAATCATGATCTGACATAAATTTGTTATAAAAGTATTACTGATTAAACTTTAGCTTTAATAACATAAAGCTTCATAATTTTTAAAGTTTAATCAGTCATACTTTTATAACACATTTATTGCCCTGTGTTGCCCTTGGATGGACAGGTATGTTCTTTTTTGACATTGTGATTCAAGTCTCTACATTTGATTTTTTTTTTTTTTTTTTTTAAAGGGACAAAGTATGGAAGACTTCAAGGGATACAAATACTTTCATAAGGCTGAAAGTATTTCAGCCTTATGAAAGGCTGAAATACTTTCATAAGAAAACATATGCTTATGTTTTCTCTCTCTCTTTTTGCGACACGTAGTACCTACTTGAGCAATCTGGTGTTGCACATAATCAACTCCCTCCAGTTGACAAAGATTGTTGCCATCTCAGCTTCTGTCAGGCGACCTGACTCAGACATGGGCTTGTGGAACACCTGAGCACCCGTCAACAGTCCAAAAAGTCAATTAAGCCGTTGTAGATCAAGAAATTCAATTAGTCTTAAAACAAACAAACAAACATTTGTTTTGTACCTCTAGGACCAGCTCCAGATCGTCCACATAGGTCTCCTCAGTGTGGAAGAGCTCATGAATATAACCCTGTCTCTTCCTTTCCTGAGGAGTCATTGTGTCCAACGTGATCAGGTCTGCACACCCTATTTCACACACACACACGCAAAAGCATGCACGTGCAAATACACACAGATTCACACAAGCATAAGAGGTGGATGGCACACAACAAAGCATATAAAAACACTCCACAAGCGCACGTGTCAAAATCCTCTTTTATTATCAGTCCTTTAATGTTATATTTACAGTTGTCGCACCGAGTGAGGCACATTGTAGCTGCAGTGCATGAATGAACACAACATACTAAGCGATGTTAGCAAGAGTGCTTCCAAGAAGACGGCATTAAATTAAAGCACCTCTTACATCAGAGAGCCCTCTCCTGATGATTGCATAGGTGTAAATGAAAAAGTAGCAGAAGAGCTGAAGCAAAAGAGCCGCGGAAGACTCAGCTGGTAGTTCAAGTCTTTGAGGTTCAAACTTGGCAATACTTACATGTAAATGTCAGCACAGCACTGTCCTTTCAGTGTCTGCAATGTTGCTTTGTATGCTTATGTTTTCTCTCTCTCTCTCTCTTTTTTTTTTTGCTGGTGATATCACAGTTGAGTACTTAAAATTTAAACTATGAAGCAGTAATGTAAATAAGAGCGCCTAAGAACTGAGTCATAAAAATACCATTCAAGTAGTTGCTATGTGGCAGCGAGCAGCGAGGAGGAGATTTAAGCAACAGTGAATCTTCTCATTGGTCCAGTTCAGTAAAGTTTAGTATTAGTGCAAGAATGAGTGACCCTATTAAAATACTATTATACCTCTAATACACAAGCTTAGTGTAGAAAACTAGTTACTTAAATAGTGTATTTAATACCATGCAGCTAATTTCTTCCATATTCTTTTAGAGTTTGGCCCAAAATTACCCACATGGATGTCAAAAGTTTGCCAGAATTTATTGTTAATTTTTGCATCGATCTTTGAGTTTATAGCTAAAATGACATAAATTGTCATATTTTGGGATATTTTTTTTATTTGCTTCTCTTTCCCTTTTTCCATCATATATGTGCATGCATTCTGCTGGGGATTGTTACATTTACATTTCTTTTATTGAAATCCGTTTGATTGCAAATTATTTTTGAGCTTTTGATTTGAAAAGGAATCTTAAATTTTTCACAACATTAAAGGTTGGATTTTCCTATTACTTATGAGATTAGCCTGCTACAGGAGAAATTTAGTTCAATTTAAGGTGCTTCAAAACTACTAAGCAAAATGCTTCACCAGTTTGCCAATGACTGTGAAGGGTAAGAAATGCTTAATTGTGGAAATACCAAATGTAAGCTTTTATTAAGTGATTTAAAAGTTTGCAGAAACCTACAAGTATTGCATTTTTAACAACAGATATAATAATAAATGCATTAATAAATAATCAAATCTATTTTCCACTTGTTTATATCATTCTGAGTCATTAACAAAATAGTTTACTAATTAAAAAAATTCCCCAGCAAATCAAAATTTGGGATGTACACGAATGATTTTGGGCCTGACTGATTTAAAAAAAAAAATTTAAAACTAGACTTTCCATATTTCTGTGTTAAAGGTACAAAACCTCCCCCCTGCTTGTGTCGAGTTGCCTCCACCTCACACTCACCCTAGTTAATTAGTGGAGGGGAACAGGAAGAAGTGAAGGGCAAGAAATCAATAGTCTAACAGGAAAAGGTAAGAAGCAAAACAATCAAAAGAGGAATTGTAACAGAGGAGCAGAGGACACCACAGTCCCAAATAATTCAAGAGGAAAGTGAGGAGCTGGGCAGTTCTGCTCCCGCTGGCTGCCGGGTTCCCTTTTGCCTCAGGGCTATTCGCTCAGACAGGGGTGGTGGTGGTGGAGGAGGGAGGGGCAAGACAGAGGAAGAGGAGAGGAAGAAGAAGAGAGGAAAACCAGCACTACTGTCCTACAGAAGGAGAAAAAAAAGTGGATGAAGCAGAGGAGGCGGGGAGATGAGTGAGATGGAAAAAAAGGGGAAGAGAGACAGCAGACGGTTAATATTGTTTTAATATTAATGCAGGAGTCTTAACATGCACATGCATTAATAATGCATTTCTGGAAATGTAAATGTTGTTACTAATCATTACGAGCTGGTGCGTGCCCACCTTTTATCGCCTCTCATTTCTGCACCATAGCGCAGAGTGTGTGTGTGGGCGTGTGCGTGTGCCGGGGCTGCATGTGCGTCCATCAGGAAGACGTTCATTAAAGTGAAAATTTCATTGTTTTTAGTGAGCGTGGCTCAGCCTAATTAAATGTCAACTGTGTTCGCTCTTGTTAACAAGAAATGTGCTGCGGTGGGCGAAAAACACACATCCTATGAATACTAATTCGAACGCGGTCCTCTCATTAAACAGATGCTTAAACCCAGCTACAGCATCTTGCTAAAATATTGAGTTTGCTTCATTTTGTCACGTCACAACCAAGACCTTCTATGTGTTTTACTTATTTATGGTACATCATTATGAGGTGGAAGGAAATGGACGCAAAGTTTTAGACACATTTCAAAGACACGCTTCATTTTCCTTCCTTTTCACAATTAGGTACTGATTTGTGTTGACCAATGATGTAAAATTATGTTAGAAATTGTGGTTGTAATGTGTTGACACATACCTACCTACCTACCTACCTACCTACCTACATATATATAAAACAATATATCTATCTATATATATATATATATATATATATATATATATATATATATATGTAAAACAAGTAAAGAAGTTTGAATATTTGTAGAAAGTGCTGCGCTCATAAATCAGTGCTAAATGTCCAATGGAATCACCTCTTCAATTAAATTTCCAGAAATGTGAGCGAAATGATTAATGTGGCAGGTTATCAGTGATTTTTCTTCTTGATTGTCATAGCAAATTGTAAGAATCTAAAATTATAGAAATTACATTTAACTTTTTTGCCCAGAGATTGATGAATTTATAGAGTTCAAGAGACTCTTGGCAAAAAAGTTTATCATGAATATGTTGTATTATTCCTTCAAATGATCTTTGAAGTGAGTTAGCTTAAAAAGCCTGATTCCTCCTTTTTCCTAATTTGTTACTGCAACGGTTAAAATTACTCAATTTCTGCAGCGATCAGTGAGAAATGTCTGGGATCAGGCCTTTTAAGCGCTGGAGAACACCAAGTCCCTCTGTTACTGAAAAAAAAATCTGGCTTACCATGACCATCTCCAAGCTCTGATAAGGATGAGGAATTTAATGTACCTGGATCAAACCAAGGTAATCGATAAGAAAGCAAAACTTTCAATGTGTTTCTCTGTATTTGCAGCTTTTATTTTCTCCTTAGAGGAAGCTCTCACACAGTTTTTCCCAGCTGCTGGTGTCAATTACTGCTTTTTCTCTTAAATGCTGCGATGGAAGAAACACCTTTTCTACGAGAATTGTTTGTTCAAAAGGGGGAAAAAAAACAAAAGCGCGAGGTTTACTTACACTGCTGGCTGGGGTCTGACTCTGTTGTCATTTTGACATAATTGGTGGGCAGCAGGCCCATGACCCCGTTGATTTCACCTTTCCACCAGTCGGGGTTGGTCTTGTCGAGGATGTTGATGAGCTGACCCTTGGAGAAGCTCAGCTCGTCCTGATTAGCAGCAGCGTAGTCGTACATTGCGATAACTTGGCACACTGGGATACACGAGGGAGAAATACGGTGTGTTAATGAGGTGTCAGCTTACAAGGAGGAGACGAGTGCTGGTTATTAGGCTTTAATATCAGACACATGCATTTATGAGTAAACTCCATGTTGGGTAGCAACAAATCTTTGGGCGCAGAGTGTGGTGGCAGTCACCTGGCAGAGGGGAGAGGCAGGTCTTGTTACTGGACGGTCCCAGTAGCTTCACATGGGACGAGTGAAACCAGCCTTTCTGTCTCTTTTTGCCCCGAGCCTGGAAGTATGAAAAATAGTGACCAGGAGTCCATTTTTCAACAGCTTCATCTGTTTTGGATTCTAAATAAAAATGAAATTAATTGATTTTTACAAGTTTAAAGGAGCATTAACAATTTCAAAGGAACAAGAAGTCAAAAATGTATTCCCAAATATGTGTGGGTTCCCAGTCACAAAAGAAACAAACCTCAAAAGACTGATAAGTGAAAAATAAAGAATGTTAAATAATTCAGTGAAAAATATGACTTAATTTTTCAAAAAAATGTCAATGTATTCTTCACAAATAAAAAAAAGAACATTTCTTCATTTATTATTTTCTTTACTTTTTACCTATAATGATTAAAGCAGCAACACATACTGAGCTACAATTGGCTATCAATAAAATTATTTACTGAGATCATTACACAGTAGAAAAAAAAAACTATGATAATTAACCACACCAAACTCACTGAGCAGTAATCAGAGGTAAGTGTGATATTTAGAAAAAATCTTTTGGTTAATAAATACAGAATAATTTCTATACAGTCATATTTGAAAATAGGATCCAAGGCTGTGATATCTGACCTGCAGTTCTCCGAGCCACCACCCGGTGGAGTTTTTGGCTCTGACCACAATCAGTTGTCCTGGAGACAGAGTCAGCTGATAAGCCATCAGGGCCTCTGTGGCAGTGACAGCCTGAACAATCTCTAGTAATCAAGCAGAAATATCGAAAAATGAAATTAAATCAACATTTGTCCACCTGACTGTGTTTGTCTTTGAGTTGAATGGAACAGAGTGAAAGGCCGTTTCCTCACCAGGTTTTTTGATTGAAACTCCAGATTTTGATGCCTGAAATTAGTTAGCGAAATGAAAAAAGGCGTTAGGACACAGCAATAACAAATAGGAAATGACTAATCTTAGATTATTTTTTATCTATTACCAAAAACATTTATCGTGCAACAAAATGTTTTAGTTACTCATACATTTTTTCATGTGTATTTTATTAAAGGTTCATGCCAAGAATCAACATAAAGAATAATAAAACTGTAAAATGAAGGAAAAGTGATAAATCTTTTTTTTTGTTAATGAAAATAAAAGTATGTTGTACAGTTGTATTCAGCCCCTTTAACCCCACCTAATTAGTAAAATACAGTTTGCCAGCATTCCCAACAGACTTGTTAGGGCAAAAAGTGGTTCTTCAAAGTATTTTCTTTAGGGAATAAATACTAAATACATAAGCCCATTGGATACAGTTTCAATAGAATATGGTTGAAGCAAAATGTAAAAAATTGAAAATGGAAATAATAATAAAAAAAAACTTTCACTAGAAGCTGTTAAACAAAGGCATAATTTCTCTAGCATTCAGAAATATAATCATTTGACATAATTGCATTTTTATAGATATAAAGGTACGGAGCAACACCACGTTTTGAAAAGCAACCAGATTGTTCTCACCTCTGGCTCAACGGGACGGACGTAGTTGGAGGGAAACAGTCCCGTCTGGTCACCGATGCATCCTCTCCACCACTCTCCTTCTCTCTCTGTCACCATAATTACGTCTCCTTCATCAAACGTCAAGTCATCTGTCTCTGGGCTCTCGTATGTGTACAGGGCCACATACTCTAGTTCAGACAATTTCTGATCAGAATAAACTATAAAGAGTCCATACGAAGCCTCTTCTGGCACAGCTGTGCCACAGCTATGATTTTTTTTGTTTTTGTACAGAAAGGATGATGAATGAAACTCACCTCCTAGCTGAACACTTGAGTCTGTTGTGTCCACACTACAATTAGAATAACACATTTATTAGAGTCCAGCAATCGATTAAATTTCAAAGCTACACTTAAGTCTGTGTTCTGATGTGTGTTTTCGTACTCTGCGTTGCCACCTGGCTCCGGAGTGACGTAGCTTTTTGGGAACCATCCCCGCGTCCCGTTGAACTGTCCCAACCACCAGTCATCCCTCTGCTGCAGCACGCTTATGAGGTCGCCCTGCGAGAAGCTCAGCAGAGCTCCGCCCACGTCCGGTGAGAGATTGAGATGAGTTTCTGAAGCAGGCGACCATGAAGAGACGGCTCGAGCGGCGAGAAGAACCGTGGACTAGAAAGGCAAAATACAGGAGCCAAGATTAGTGTCACCATAATTAGGGACAGCTAAACCCTTTAGAAACAGGACTAATGTAGCCAAAAAACATATTTATGGCACCCTGCATAAGTATTTATTTTGAATTTTTTCACATTTGTTTGCATAAAGACCTGTCATCTCTACTAACATGCTAGCCAAGTGAAGTAGTTGTTAAAATAACAGGAAATGTTATTTTAACTCCTTAAAATTGGGGTTAAAACATACTGCCATATATACATACATCGCTACTAATGTATGTATACTTAAATGTACAGCAATGACCCAAAAACAATTTTACTTAATCCCATGCTAAACTAAGCAGAAGCTCGGTCTACACTGATGAAGATTAACTCACTTGGCCATGCTGAATGCTTAGAGTGTCTGACATTGCAGGGGAGCAGGACTATTTTTTGATAAATTCGGGTAATTCTTTAACACTTGGACCACCCTAGATTTTGTGCATAGAGCCTTAGACTTTCATTTAAATATTGAAAACAAAAAAAATAAGAATTTGTGTGCAATTTTCAGATTGCAGTATTTACAAAGCTTCAGTTAAAATGTGAAATACATTTTCATACACACTCACATATATATATACTCACGCTGGTGTTGCACTACAAGAAGCAGTGCAACAGCAGCGTTAATAAAACAATGTGTCTGGGATTACGACACAACTTAGTCAAGCTTGCCTCACCTGTGAAGCTGCTGGAAACAAAGGAACGCTGCTATCCTCTGTGGCGTCCACGGCAGCGTTTCTAGATAAAACAGGAAGGAGAGATCGCTCTGATATCACTGAGGCCTAATGGGACTTCCACACATTTCTACTTAGGAAGTAAAAGTTTGACCAACAGCATCAATTGGATTTTTCTGCGTCTCGCTACCTTGCATTTAAAGGAGGAAGACTTGACGAGGGAAGGGCCATCTCAGAGGTGGGAGGCGTGGGACATTTCTCTGCATAACTCTGGGGGAACCAGCCCCTTTTTCCTCGGTAGTTCCCACACAGCCAGCCGGGTTCACCGACAGTGTGCTCGTCCACCTGCATCACGAGAAACACACTTTGATCTCAGTAATTCAAAGCCAAAAGGCTGATGGTCAGGTGATGAACACCATATGTTTTAGCGTTTCGCACACCCGCCACACAAACATGTTACAGTGATAATCTACATGTCGGAGCAGAAATAGGTCAATAGCATATAAAAGAAAATTTTAAATTAAATATATATTCATCTTTACATAAATACAGAAATACAATTACTTGCAAAAGTCTTAGAAATGATAAATTACTGTGATAGAATGATAGAATGACAAACCGTTCTCCAAAATCGGAGTCCAAATATTTATTTACGTTTTTAAAGCAGCATGTCTGTATTTGACAGCATAACAAAAAAATTGTTGAAAATAGAAGCAGTGTGAAACAAGTTACTGGGTGAAAAGTAAATACTTTTTTTTTTTTGGTCATTCACTACCAAAAAAATCTTTCAGGAAGATGTAGTGGATTCTTGGGGTGGATTAGCAATGTTATGTTTGGAGAAAATAAGATGCAAAAAGAGAGAAAAACCTCTCAGAGGGTCGATTATGTTTTGGCTTGAGCTGCTGCTCGGGACACTTGCTGGCAGAGGGAAGCGTTTATTTAGCAGAGTGTGTGTCTCTCACCTCTATGAGACAGTCTGCATCTATACTCAGCTCATCTGCGTTGCGGCCGAGAAAGGAGTACAGGGCTCTGTATGAGGTCAGCTGGGCTGCTCCCCTCTCCTGTTCTTGTTTCTTCCTCTTTTCCTCCTCCATTTCCTTCTGTTTCATCTCCTCTTCTAGCTCCCTCTTCTTCCTCTCCTCCTCATCCCTCCGTCTCCTCTCCTCCTCCTGCGCCTTCTCCTGAGCCGCTCGGAGGCGAGCCTGCGCCTCTCTCTCCTCCTCCTCCCTCTGCCTGGCCCTCTGCTCCTCCTGGAGCCTCCTCTGTCGGGCCTCCTCTTCCTCTCTCTCCCTCCTCTCCTGTTCTCTCCGCTCCTGCTCGCGTTTCTCCTCCTCCAGCTTCGCCAGTCTGCAAGAATGAAAGCGTGTTTTCGTAACCCGGCCGAGGTGACAAACGCGCGGTTTCACAGGAGAGATGCAGACGGGGATTGATTTAAGAGATCACTGGATTCACCTTGCTGCTTCTGCTTCCTCTCTCCTCCTCCGCTCCCTCTCCTCCTCCATGCGCCTCTGCAGCTCCCTCAGCTTCTCCTCTTTGACTCTGTGCAGGTCATCCAGGACGGCCTGCTGCTTCGTCTGCTTCTCCCGCAGCTCCTGGTTCAGGCAACAACATGAGGATTTCTCTCAGAACAACGTAAAATCCCACTAATATTCTGTATTTACAAGTCATCATAAACTGGTGTTTACTTGGAAACTTAAAGTGACATGCAGACATTTTGGATGTGCTGTGTGTATGCGTTCTAGAACAGAAAAGGAGCAAATTTAACATTGTGCGTGTGTACGTGGGTTTTACCCTGAGGGAACATCCTGTTTACAAAGAAAAAAAAACACGTTATTGTTGGATGAAAATGGGAAAAGAGTAAAGATTGTGGCTAGAGAGAACACAGGAGGTGAAGATGTCCGAGAAAAAAAAAAAAAGACAGCTCAGAGGGGTTGCCGAAAAAGATAATAGAGTGGGAGGCAAAGAAAGGATGAGGGATGACCTTGATGAGGAGGAAGAGCTGGCTGAGGCAGGCCAGCAGGGAGAGGAGGCCTCGCAGGAGGCAGTCATCCATATCCCCAAGCTATGCAGTAAAACACAAGTCGGAACGATAAAAAAGAAAATAGAGGAGAAAAGTGGACGGAGGCGGTGAAAGCGAAGGACAGTAAATGGGGTGAATCCAATAAAAGATGGAAAAACATCATTTCAAGGAGGATATGAGAAAAGATTGAGGAAGTAGAAAGATGGAACATTGGATGCATTAAAAAAAACATGAAGTACAAAAAGATCCAGGTTTGGCAGCAAGAAAGAGAAAGAAGAAGAAGACAAAGAGTTAAAAGCTCCAACAGCAGTCAAGAAATCGTTACGTTAAACCGAACGGAGGAAGGATGACAATTTTTGATGCTGCTGCAAGTCTGAGAATTACATAAACATTTGCCCGTGACAGGGCCCTACTTTACGCCTGTACTGAACCACGGATGGTTTAGCAGCTATTATATGTTTCTGAGTCTGTAGGTTCTTAAAAATAATTTCAAGACATGGTTTTCTGTGCTGCAAAATCTTATCCAGCTGTTTTATTTTTCATTTAGCTCAAGAGGCATTTTTTAATCTACCGTTTCACAGTCAATGTGGTGGGAAATATGGGAAAAAAAGGACACAATTTGTAATTAAACAAAAGAGGTAAACCATTTAAACCTGGCAATGAGCAGGAAGGTTGCGCAGGCCACAAATCTGTGCAGCTAATCTTAATGAATCCAGCAGAGCATGACAATGATGTAAGAAAAAAACCCCAGCAGAGTAAGGATGGGCAATATTGACTTTTATCATAGTATTTTGTGATATTTATTGAGGTAATTATGAAATAAAATAATAGAATCTTGCTGTCTTTTCTTGGCAACTGCAATGCAGTCATGGGCAAACACAAATACTGCTCTGAAAAACCTGTTTCTTCAGGACATCAATTCCTTAAAGAGGCATTGTTTTTCCTCACAAAACTGCCCACAATAATAGCAGGGATGGAGTTTTCTGAGTGATTTGCAGACAATTTCCATCAACATAATGTTTTGCATGTAAGCCTAAAAATGGACTGAATAAAATATACAAAACCCTCTATTCAGGAATTTATCTAAAAAAATCTCCAATTAAAACCTGAAGAAAATCCCTTAATATTTCTGGCTCCAACTTGAAAGTTCAACACTGCAACACCCGATTTGCAATAATCTCAACAAGAGATGCAAATTAAAGGTAGCATCTATTTTGGATTTCTTTGAGAAATATGCTAACATCTGAGTTAACTCATTGAACCTGAGTGAAGAGTCTTCAGCTCTGTGCGCTGCTGACCACTGACCTTGAGCTCCTTGTTGTACTGCTCCATCTGGGTCAGTTTGTCTGTTGTTTCCTTTTCCAGGATGTCCAGCTGATCTTTGAGACGGCGGCAGTTCCCACTCGACTCTGCGGCGCTCCCCATGAGAGATGTCAAAGTGGCCGCTACGTAACACAGGTCAGAGGTCAGAGACAATTCAGCCACCCGTGTCGTGTCTGGATGTTGCGGCCGTCTGACTCACAGGGCAGTTTCTTGAGACTGATGTTTCGCAGCTTCTCAGACAGTTGCTGTTGCTCTGGAACTAGCTGTGACAGCTTCCTCTGCCATTCCTAAAAATAATAGTATTATTTACAACCATTACTGACAGAAGAGTAGAGCTGGAAGAGGCCAGAGAAAGGTTCGGACCTCAAACTCAAGCTGAAGAGTGTTGATCTCAGCAATGCGGGCGTCTCTCTTCTGATTGATGAGGTCCACCTCGGCCTTCTGGATCCGCCTCTTGCTCTGAGCGTCACGTAGACGGTCTGAGATCTGCTTGTGCTTGTTGCCCTGATAAACAATAAACTAGGTGTCAAACTGACCAGATTTGACCAGGAGGGGTTTATACATCAACATTAGCGCAGCCTCACCACTGCCTCCAGCTCTAACTCGAGGCTCTTCTTTCTCGCCCTAAGTCGAATGATCTCCTCTTGCTCTGTCTCTTTTCTCCTTCCCAGCTCCTCTAACTTCGCTCGCTCCCACTCTTCCCTCCTCTGGCGCTCCATCTCCTGCTTCGCCGCCTGAATGTACAATAACAGGCGGTTAGCGAAAAGGAAGCATCTCGATGCTTGTCCATCTGAAAACGGCTCCCACTCGCCTCCTTCCTCTCCAGCTCCCTCAGCCTCTCCTCCTCCCTTTGCCTTTCCATCTCTCTCTGCCGCTCCATCCGCCTCTCCTCCTCCAGCTTCCTCCTGTTCTCCAGCTCCCTGGCCTCCCTCTCCCGCCGGTCTTGGGCCTCCTTCTCCTCCCGCTCCCGGCGCTCCCTCTCCTTCCTCTGCTCCTCCACCAGAGCCAGCCGCCTTTTCTCCAGCTCAGCACTGCCGCGCGCAAAGTTCTCCTTGAGCTTGTCCTCATAGGACACTGAAGGGACGAGAACCAGAGACGTAACGAGACCAGAGAAGATACCTTAAAAAAATCAAATAAAATCATGAACCGTGAAGATGGCCGCACCACTGCTCTTGTTCTTCTGAGGAGGTTCGATCTCTGTTGTGTCTATTAAACTTGGACTTATGTAGGGTCCTGTTCCATTGAGAAGCTCGCTGGACTTAATTCCTCCTCTGAAATGAAAAGAGGAGCCTTGTTTGCTGTATTAAGCTGCTTGTCTTTGCATATTCAAACCAAACCCTCTGTTCTACCTGAGGGAGGGGGGTATCAGGTCCTGAGGCAGAGTGAGGGGAAGTGGATGTCCAGTCTTCGCCATGTCCACCAGGTGCATAGCCAGTATGAACTCCTCAGCCCGCAGCTGACCGTCCTTATCAACATCTGCCAGGCTCCTGTGCACAAATGACACATAATTGTAAAGTATTTTCTTAACTTCTGCATGTAACATATAATCAATAATTTGAAAGAGAGACGGTCCCGCAGCATCATAGACCCCCACTGCACTTAACAGAAGGCAAACATTCTCTAAAGGCGTTTTTTAAACACCTGTGGTGTTTGTTGCCAAAAATCTCAAATACAGTCAAATCTGACCAAAGCACAAAGTTCAAGTTATAAATCCAATCAGAGGTTGGCAAACTTCACAAGTTTATGTTTGAGATATGATGCACTAAGATACTTTTTTTTTTTCTTACATATTTCTCAAAAACAAACAGACTGGACGTGTAGAGAGAATCTGATAGCAGGTTTGGACATTTAACTGCTTATAGACTTTTAATGTTCTCCTCTCTGGTGTGGTGTAAAGGTGAACTTAATAAAAATCTGCCTTGCTTAAATGGTATGTTTGTATTTTTTTGCCTATTAAAGAAGCCCTCATATTTATACCCCATCAAACAGGAAGTCACAGATTGATAAAAGTTTCAGAAAATTCTGATCAGATTAAAAAAGAACAATTTAAAAATGTTACTTATATTCATTTTTTGACATGGACAGTTAAAATTATTTATTTCAATGTGTGATTTTTTAAAATTAACATTACTTAGATCGTCCTACTATAATAAAAGATTGTTTTACACATTGGTTAGCCAACTTTATTATGGGTGCATTTCATTTCTAAAGCATTTGTTACGGTGGCCGACAGGTGCAAATGCGCAGCAAAAGAGAAAACATGCAAACAAACAAAAAACACGCGCATAAATTAAATGCGGCAAGCAAAAAGCGAATAAAATGCAGCAAACAAAAAGAGAGACGCAAACAAAAAAGAAGACACCCCCGAATGAAATGCAGCAAACAAAAAGTGAGACGCAAACAAAAAAGAAAACACCCCCGAATGAAATGCAGCAAACAAAAAGTGTTGAAAACGGAAGTGCTCCAGACCACTAGGGGGAGTCAAAGAAAATAGTATTCATTTCTATGGGACCAGATGCAAGATTCAGAGAAAGAAATTTGAAAGAAAGTAAAGGTACGTATAACTATATTTCTTTTCAGAAATATAGTTATACGTACTATATAACTATATTTAGTACGTATAAATACTATACGTACTTATATTATAAAAAGATACGCCGTCTTTTATAATATTATAGAATAACAGAATAATTTATGGGTAGCGTGATAGACTTTGTGTCAGTCATACCGTTCTGGGCTCGGTCTCAATTTTCTTTGACTCCCCTTAGTGGTCTGGAGCACTTCCGTTTTCAACACTTTTTGTTTGCTGCATTTCATTCGGGGGTGTTTTCTTTTTTGTTTGCTGCATTTCATTCGGGGGTGTCTTCTTTTTTTGTTTGCGTCTCTCTTTTTGTTTGCTGCATTTCATTCGGGGGTGTTTTCTTTTTTGTTTGCTGCATTTTGTTCGCTTTTTGCTTGCCGCATTTAATTTGTGCGCGTGTTTTTTTTTTGTTTGCATGTTTTCTCTTTTGCTGCGCATTTGCACCTGTCGGCCACCGTAATTTGTATATACAGTAATGCTTACATTGTGCCATAATAGGCATAATTTTTTTTAAATAGTTTTTCTTGGTATATTTGCAGTTGCCCATTTTTTGTTTGTTGGACAAATACAAATGTTTAAACCAGCATCCGGTTTTGCAGAAAAATCTGATCCAAATCGTCCAACCCAACTTCTGAAGGAAGGAAAGAAACTTAAGACGATTTCTTTAATACTGCTTTAACCAGCTTGTTTGTTTTAAAACGGAGAGAAATAAATTTGACTAAATAGTGAAAATAGTGATACCAGAAAATAGAAATTGAACTTTAAAGATGAAACGCCAGGCAGGAATTACAAAGCAGACATCATACGTACCAGATGGTAGCCAGTTGAGTTTGGGTCAAGTTTGATGCCATCAACGCATTTCTAACCTGAGGTCCTGCAAAGTAAAAATAAAGAAAACACACTCAATACATAAAATGTGAATTTGGATAAAATATGTATCTGTATAACAGTCTAGACCACTTATGAGCAGCCAATTGATACCAAGACCTTTGAGTTCACTTAATTGGACCGACCTGACAAGTAGCCGCTCATGAGTTTGTCGAGTGTATTGAACTGCTGACGGTACTTGAGTCTCGAGGCCTGTGGAACGGCCCAGTCCCCTGAACCCATTTTTGGAGAGTTGCTGGCCAGTGATGTGGTGGAGGAAGAGTTTGAACTAAGGAAAAAAGAAAAGAAGAAAACAAAATTTTATAATATTGCAAGTTCTTAACTAAAGACAAAATAAATTGGAAGTCAGCATTTTTCTGCTCCAATCCAAACCCAAACTTTTAAATGATAGGCTCCCTGCTGCTTTTTATTTGCTCTTACTAAGCCAGAGAGGGATTTTACATGAATGATGGTTTAAAACATTACTAAAGTAAGGCACAAACTAAATTCAATTCAGTTTACTGATATAGAGCAAATTCACAACACATGTCTGACTTCAAAAAACATTCAGCAGTGACAAACGGCTAACTATGTTGTCACTGGTCAAATCAGGGAGGGGAGCAGAGAAAATTACTGAGTCTAAAATTTCTTTGGTAACCAATGCATTCTTTGAGAAAACAGTAAAAAGTAGATCCAGGATATCCACAAATGTGTTTTCATATTATACAGTGTTATGAAAACTTGATTTGTAATACAGAAAGAGGTAAATATGGATTAGCTTGTACTTTTTTTCCCTGCATACTTGCACCTTACGTACAGCCTGCCGCCTACACTTGAGGTTATAGAGACATCATGTTATTTGAAGCTGTGAAATTAGTGAAGGTTCCATTTCTATCCTTTCTTCAAACCCACGCAAAAATGCCAGGAGGAGTCACTTGGTTACAAGATAGCCACAAAGAATCTGGGTTAACACAAAACCTTTGTACATTCTAGCATCGTCTTTCTTTTCTTCTCACTACACCTATTCCAGGAAGAGATTTGATGTTTCACAAAAAGCCAGAAGTTGACAAGTAGCTGTTGCAGTATTTTATCATGCCGTAAACATGTAAAGTTGAAGTCAAATATTCTGCAGGAGAAACATTGTTGAGATAATAATTTGAGATTAAAACAATAAGCAGTAAATACAAGTATGTTTCAAATAATTTGTTGAAAATCTCATTTCAGAAAGTGTAACTCATACTTTATATAGACTTATTACACATTTCAAACTTTTATTTCTTGTCATTTTGAAAATCCTACATAAATTTGAATGTGCACACCCAGATCATTTTGAAATTCATTAAAGTTTTCTATAATCAATCCATCTGCGTAAAGAACAATTCCAATTTAACTTCGAATGCCTGAAATGAATGCCCACGATGAGAAAATGTAAATTTGGTGCTTGTAAATTACACAGATGGGACTACAAAATTTTTCATAGATATGGTACATTTGAGTCTATATTTATGTTTCAGTTTTACCATTGCACACAGTCATAGAGATGAATGGTATTGTAAAAATAATAATAATAATAATAATAAAATAGGCGTACCTGCTGGATCCAAGGTCCAAAAGAGAGTTGGCTTTTGACACACCCGGAGATGGGGAAAAAGCCATAGGGGATGAAAAGCCTGACATTGGAGTACCTGTATATAGGGCAGTTTATTTTTAGTTTGGGAAAAAAGAAATCAAATATCAAGATAATGTTTCAATACTGATATTTAAAGTCAGATAGAGAGAATGCAAGATCCATAAAATAGTATAAAATAATCTGGAAACTTTCTTAATTACAGTTGTCCTTGACTTTGAGCACATCTAATCTTATCTTTTTCTATTTTATAGACTGAGTACATTGAGCTCAAACAGAAAGGAGATTGACATGTAGCTCAAAATAAATACATTTTCATGGTTGATTTCAGGACTACTTTAAAGAGGCAGTGGCCTAAATGATCTAATGTAGTGAATTCCCAGTCAAACTGGTTATATAATTGGGAAACTTGTAAAAGATATGAGAGAGTAACAAAAGGAGACACATGAGATGCAAAAATAAATAAATACAGTTTTTTCTAAACTGTTTTTAAGCTCTTTAGAAAAGGCTTGTTCTTAAACCAAGATGTAGGGCAGCATGATCTGAACAAGTGCAACAATGTTGGTGTATCCTTTATTCACTGCAAATGATCACAATAAAAAATGGCTTAAAGTATATAGTCAAATATCTAGCAGTGTTTGTGTTTTTCTGTTTTAGGTTTATTGCAAACATATTATGAAACATATGGTTTCTAAAGGACTTCACCAGCTTACCAACATGTTACCCACAAACTGTTTTATGCTGAGTTAAAAGGAAACATCCCCAAATGATGAGCGGGAATTAATTTTATGTAATCATACTTCCAATAAAGTTCCGATGTGACCTTGCTTTAGCCTTACATCGCATCAGCCACCGGACTAATGTGATTTCCAAGATGTGTGAATCTGTGGTTCATGGTAGACTTAGTTTGGAAAACTAAGTCTGCAGCTTGTCTAAGTCATGTAGCAGAAATCTGTGCTAGGCTGCTAAAGCTATGTTGTACAAGAATAAAAAAAAGTGGAGATTAAGCTTCATTTAACCCTCAACAACGTTGGTGTTAGCCTTGTTGCCAATGAAAAAATACATTGTTTTCTGTACTCGTTTGTACATTTAAGACTACCATTCAGCTAGCTTTAGCCCTGGCTAGGGTATCTACCATAAGCCATTGCTTGAAAAACAAAACAAAAATTACTACACTGTCTAATTATTTTGACTAAGAACAGAAAAGTAACAATTATTGCTACTGTTGCTGAAATTGTGTTATATTTCATTATGTCAAGGTTACTTTTATTTTGACACTTTGATCAAAGTAAAAACACTATGTATTGAAAAGGAAAACATACCACTTTAATTTTTGTTCTAAATTGCCATTTTGTAACTGAGGGAAAAATTGCTATTGCCTTATTCCAATCAGTTGACCGGCAGTGCACAGCAACAAGTAGGAGAGAGGCATCAGTTTTAGCATTTTTAAAGTTGTAACATTTCAAAACCGCGATATGCCCTAATACTGGTAAGTGGCCCACGTCTCCAGAGCTGTTCACAAATAGCTATTACATATACTAAATCTAGTAAGAGTAATTGAATAAATAGATGACACATCCCAATATTTTGGATGTACAACCCATCTGAGTCATTACCAATCCACTTGTCAGCATAACTTTGATTTGTCCAAGAGTAAGATCTGAATGGTTCTAGTGTAGAACCGACCTGCATTGCTGGGAACAAGTGGTGAGGTGAGGAGGCTGACAGTGCCATTGGGGAGCCCAGAGCTCCCGAATGAGGTGATCAAGGGCAGGGTCATTGGCACTGGCACCAGGGGTTGCACAGAGGGTAAAGGACGATTAGCTAGCATGGGTGTTAGAACGGGCATGGTGGAAATAGTTGGCATGGATGAAAGACCGACTGACAGGTTTGGCATGGATCCCATTCCTATAGAAAGGAAGCACACAGGTAAACATGCGGACATCATGGTGTTAAAGTGAGTCACTTTCATGTTGTATGTTTTTTTTTTTTACAGGTAATCAAGGTGAAACTCAGATACAGTGCATGATTCAAGAATATTACCAAACCGTGCTGAAGAAGACATGTTTGAGCTGCTGTTTAAAGTCGGAGGTTGCTTCATGGTAACTGGCAAGGATGAGGGTAAGTTCCTGCCCTGAAGCGTAAGTTTAATAAGCTTCATAGCGATGGAAAACTCCAATCTGTCCATCTTCCCATCACTGTCCATGTCAGCCAGGTTCCTATAGGAGAGAAACTGGTAAAACTGGTGCATAGAGTCCAGTGAGCTGTTTATTCCTGGGGTTTGTTTCCCCCTTCGGAGAGACAATAGAAAAGGCAAGTCACACAAGGAACAAAGCGCTGGTGGAATTGAATTCCAGCAACATTTTTCTTTACACAAAAACAACAAGCACATACACACACACACACTTCTGATTACAGAGTACACTCAATACTCGCCCTGCACCCCCGCCCAACACACATATACACAGTTTACTAGGTGTGGCAGGCAGTGAAGGAAATGAGCTCTCAACAGGAAGTCAAAAACAACTCGATGAACTAAACTGACGCCGGCAAAACACAAAGCCTTGGACCCACTGACCCAGTTGCTACAGCCTAAAAAATTTATTCTGATGACGATTTACAGAATTTTTAGTTACCAGATCTCCGCCAAGACAGAAGCCGGCAGGCCGGACTGGAGAAAGAATTTCCTCGCTTGCTCCCCTGTGGACAAACAATGACAGGGGGGCTGAGAGATGGGAATCTGATACAGATCTTTTATGAGATGTAAAAATGGTTTAAACCACAACGTTATGACCTAATACTAAGGAGGCTTCTTTATCCCGGAGCTGCTGGATTGCCTAATTCCAGACTTAAATTTTCACAAAAATGTTTCTACAGTTTTAACAAAATTCACTACATTTGACTGTGAGTAACTTTAAAGCTGCTTTGCAAGTAGCTGAGCCTTGTAGTCTGTAGCTTTCATACATAATAAAACAACACTGATCAAACTTTTAATTATTACATATCTTTATAGATTCCTATGATGGAGTGGCGATCTCAAAGGATGCACCCTGCCTCTTACTCCTCAATGAACCTGCAATGGATTTATGGATGAATGGCTGATATAAAGCCCACTGCCTTTGAAGCATCTGGATTAACTTGAGTAACTCTATTTAAAAAATCTATATGAAATGAAGGTTGCTGGACTAATTGTAGATCCTTTAAAGCTCATTGGTGGATTTCTATAACTTTATTTTGTTTCAGCAAGTAAAAACGCACAGCACAAATCATTAGAATACTAAAATTAGCATCGGATGTGGTGACACCAGTCAACTGAAAATGAATCGGTGTAAAACTATTGCATTCATTAAAATTGCCTGTACTCCTGTTCCTTAGAAAAAGAATGAGGGAAATTCCAGACTTTTCAAAACAGCGTGGGGCCCCTGGTTTTTTACTCTAAACAGCTTTCGTTTCTGTCTTTTGGTGTCCGTATCAGACGGTCTCCTGGGAGAAACGTTGAGCCAACTTCTCACTGATAGCATCAGATTACATCAGTCTAGCATCCTGGGAGCTCAGAGGCTGAGTAACCACATCAGATTCTTTATTGTGCTTTTTAAAGCATTACTGAGGATGTTCTGCAGGGAGGCACAGCTTCTACGTAAGAGTTGAGATTTTATCTGTATCTAATAAACTTATGAAGGAATACCAGGAATGCAAAAAGATCCCAGCAGAATCATGAAGAGATAAGCAGGGTCACTTTAGCTGACAGTGGACATACTGTTTTATCTGATCAACGTGTTGAACCTTTTTGTTAGAGCAGCCTACCCGAGATGTAGCCAAGGATCGGTGCGAGGGTGTCAAACTGTTTATCATGCTTCCCTCTCTCCTCTGGAGTGATGGCCCAAACGTTGGAACCACCTGAAAGAAAATATAGGAGCAAAAAGGCGATTCTTAAAGGGGCTGAGAACTTGTCACACAGTATTAGATCCCGTGGATCTTAGCAGATTAGTTCTTTACTACATTCACTTCTCATGATGCTACTCTCATGAATGTGGTTTTGGCAGCAACAATATTCTAATTGTTGCTTTTGTGTTAGATAAAAAGTCACACAGATTTCAACTAAGGTCATTGTGTCCTTGGGCAAAACACTTCACCCATTTCGGCTGCTGGTGGTGGTCAGAGGGCCCAGTGGTGCCTCTGTCAGACTGCCCCAGAGCAGCTGTGGCTACAATCCTGTAGCTTACCACCATCAGTGCGTGTGACTGGATGTACTGTGAAGTGCTTTGGGGTCCTCTGGACTTGACAAAGCGCTATACAAGGACAGGTTATTTACCACAAGCAACCAAAAGCCAATGATAAACCTTCAAAAAGCTTAAATGATTATACTGACTTCATCGCACACGCAGAATTCAATTTGCCATTCAATAATGCCTTCATAATTTGTATTCCAAATGGAACCTCAGCAAACTTTCAACTGAAGATTATTAATTTATAAAAGTGTCCACGCAGCTACTTTTCACCCCACTCACTCTGCTCTCACTGAAACATCCTGCCTTCAGTATGTATTAATGCAAATGTAAATTCTAACACCAGTTCACATTTAAAATATTTCACTATTGTTTTCTGTGAGAATAAAACAATATATTACACACAAAAAAAAGGTTCATGCCGGAGGACAGATTTCACCTGATTGGGAGACAAGCAGACAAGGACAGGTACAGTGTTACAGCCATACCCTTGAAAATGCATACTTTGTGTTCAAAGTACACTGAAAGCTGTGGCCATAACATCACAAAATGTACACGTTTTTTAAAAAGGGTGTGAATAATCCTTTAAGGCCTTGTAAGACTTGTGGGGAAAAGTCTTTACAAAGCAGAAAAACGTCTAGCAGAGCAACTTCTAGCAGAGCTGCTACTTTGTCAAACAGCAGAAAAACAAATATTGGTGAAGCAACAGATACAACTCATTAAGGAGTATTAATTATAATTCAACCATTAAATCAACTGAAACATAAATGAAGCAGTAATATGGGACAGCTAAAAAAAGAACTGCTCAATCTGAGCTGGCTTCTCAAACCTTTCATCCCTTGCTGCTCAACAGATGGGCTTTCCTGATGCCAAACGCTGCTGCCATGGTGATCGCAGATTGCAAACAAAATGAGTAAATTTCATCTGAAACTGTGTGCAGCATTTGCAAAAAAAAATAAAATAAAAAATTCAAGGTTGTGACTTAATCTGATTAAGTGCTTCATATTGAAACCAGTTTTTAACCAGTGTTCGTTCTTTTATGGAAAGTTCAGAATTTCACATGTTTTACCAACAGAATGGATAAACTGGTAAAACATTATGGGCTTCTCATCTTAAACATTGAATTCAGGAGACACTAATCTTTCTTTTATTCTGCTTTAAGACATAATTATGCCAGATTATTATTCATGTGTTCTATGAATTGTAACATACATTCAATGGGCAGACATCAGTAGCCGATATTGAATATTGAGGCAAATGATTGTGGTCAAGGTCCTTCAAAGGTTTCGCCAAAGAAATATAATGAAAATGTTTTTATGCTATGGCAATTAAATATAAGAGACATTACATAATTTCCTTATTAATACTTGCAAATAAAAATATTGTTGATGGTTTTGGTGACCTGTTAGCAGCACTGGATAAAAAGTTACCTCTAATTTGTTTAAGAAAACACATGATTGCAATGACAGTATCAACTGCAATTAAGTTGCATTTTTGTCACTAATCTCTTTCTTTTCCAATGCTACAATGTCCACAGCTAAAGCTCTCTTTGAGCTCTAGCTTCATGGGGACAACGGAACTGTGATCTAAGGCTGAATATATTACCAGTATACAGAGAATGATACGTTTGCCGAGCAAATACAGCGTCCAAGCGTTCCTTTGGGATTGCAGTGTCGCACACACTGATCTTAGGCTGATAATTTTGATGTGCCAGCTATGTGCTAGAAAAAATATGTTTTATCATCTTAGATAAGAAGAGCAGAAGCACTGTGGGTGCATATCTGCAGAGATATGGTGTCTAGGCTGTAATTTACTCTACAAACCCAGGAAATGCCACCCTGCCCATGATGGAACTTCCACCCTGGCAACAAACCCAAACAACCTACAAGACTGTGGCAGCTATACACAGTCTTGGACGAGGAATATCACTTTAGAAATCTGGAATTTAATAGCAGCACAAAAAGCAGCCAAAAAAAGTGTTGTGAGCAAAAAGCAGACAACTTGTCCACAATCTGGTATTTCTGTCTAAACAAGCTGCCCTAAACCACAGCAGCAACAGCTGTTCAGGTGTGCGTTTTTTTCCCCCCTGACAAAGCTGATGCTATAGCAACTCAGAGAGCCTGGCCTACTTTTGGCATCTTCAGCAAAAAGCTGCTGTAGACAATAAGAAAGTAATTAATCTCATAGAAAGATGTGAGTATTCTCCACATTGTCTGGATGGCTGCACCAGCCCCCCGTTTGGAGTTATTGCAAATGAAAAGACATTCAGCACAGGGCCACTGGGACATGCAGCTAGCATGGCCACATCCACAGCCTGTCAGTCGCCACGCTGCATGTATCAGAGCAGGCCTGATGGTCTGTGAGTAACTGGGACAGTGCAAAGCTTCAAAAGAGGCCACTACGGATTGACATTTGTGCTGCTGGAGACCTATAGATGTTCTATGATAGGCCACATGAAAACATGCCAGATTTATGCATTGCTACCGTAATAAATCCAGCGCAAAGAGAAAGACTCAGTGACACTTGTGTCTAATTTCCAGCAGCTAATGTCATTGAATTAACGTTTACATTATTGCTCACAAATTAATACTGGTGATTGAGTATTAATTTGTGATAAAATAAAGATAAATAAATAAAGACTTTTTATAATCAATCTTTAAGGAAGGTCAGATTTGTGGAGTGCACATTCATCTTAAATGTGTCTACAACTTAGTCCCTGACCTCTCGACTAATGTTCTCTAACAAACCTCTGAGGCCTTCACACAACAGCTGCATTTATGCAAAATGTATCCAGATTGTCTCTATTTTCCTTTTGTTAACTTCTGAAGGCAATTGGTTTTATATTTCCGGAATTTCACAGACAGTTTTGTATAGTTAGGGAACAGGGATTTGCTGACTAAAAGGCAGGCATGGTGGAAGATACTGAACTCTACTATTACAATTTATTAATTCCACTGTTATCTGTTTTCTTCAGTGCATTTAAAACAACTTCACTAAAGCGGCTCAGATATAATAAATCCTCAGATCAGAGGTCTCACCAGTACCACTGACATGAAATGAACTAATAACAGTTAAAGCACCACTGTAAACACATATAGATTGGCTTCTATAGCAACATCACTGGAGCTGAATTTAAAGCACCTGCACCGCATCTCGCCTCCACAGCAGCTGTTGCACATGGTCTCTGCCTTCTGACTTTTCCCTTTGTTGGCCTGTGTGCTGTTGTCTAGGTACTGTAATGTCCTCACTTGGGAGATACTCGAGTCTGTCCCCTGAGTGTACCGCTCCCGTCTATGGAGGAGAACACAGCAAGGCTTTCCTCAATATTTACATATCAAACACTTCACCTGAGACTCATTGGTTTATGTTCCAGATGGTGGATCAATAGTCTCTGCACACTGCAGCGTTTTAGATACCCAAGTTACCTGTGCGTGTGTGTGTTTTTTTAAAGGCTTGCTGGATACTGTCCACGTGGTTGAGGAATTGACTTTGAGAAACTGCTTCAGTGAGAGCACAGAAATGCAAACTGCTTTTCTTTTCTTCCTGTGCTATTTCATGGAATGGAAAATAACAGTAATAATAGTATGAGGAAAACTAAGTTTTGCACATTTTTTTCCCCCAATATGTAGCAACTTAGATCATAATCAGTCTAAAAAAAATTTAAGCCATGTCTAAAGACAACAAAACAAAGGTTTCAGTACAGGGAATAGAGACCAAAAAATTTATATTTTACCCAAAAGCAATTAAAGTTGTTCAAATTGAAAACTTAATATGGGACCAATTTCATGAATAAACGAAAAATAAAAAAAGGACTTAGTGTAAGTCCTACAAGACCTTTTATAGGACTTATATTAAGCATCTATAAGACCAATTTCATGAATAAACAAAAAATAAAAAAAAGGACTTAGTATAAGTCCTATAAGACCTTTTATCCCTGAATGCATACCAATAAGCTACAGTAGCCCAACATAGTACAAAGACAAGTAATTGTTACTGGCAGCAAATCAATGAACTACTTTGTCTTGATGACCTGAACGATAAATAAACAATCATAATATTAAAAATAGGCCCTGAAATACCTACCCTCATATCTGTTGAGTGTAATTTTATTTACTTCTTCATCCCTATGTTTTTTCAATAGAGATGCACATCATGCACAAGATTTTAAACTGTGTCCTCACCATTCATGGCTGCAGGTGGAAGGCTCCCAGCAGAGAGGGAGGTCCTCTACTCAGTTGGCTAGCTATCAGACATCTGCAGAAAAAAAAGACAGAGATCCGAGTGTGATTGTGTGTGAGTCACAAAGTAACAGAAGTGTAGGAATCTGTTTGGGGTGAACGAAGGAGAAAAATATTGAAAAACGGGGAGGAAAAAAGTAAGACAAAACCAATCACTTTCCAGAAATGCAATGGAAAAACAGTGAATGGCTAATAAGGATGATAATGGCAAAAGGACAGATGGGAAGGGAAGAGAGAAAACAGAGACAGATGATGTCAACAGAAGACAGGCTGCTGAAGTGATGGTGTGTGAGAAACAGGCTGCTTTGGTTTGTGTCTGTGTGTTACTTATTTTATTTTGCTTATTTTGACAGATGTGGCTTCAGCAAAAAAAAACAAAACAAAAACTCGTAAGCACCAACCTCTTAGCTGGAGACAGAGATAATTCAGTTTGTCTCACATGCGTTGCATCTAATACCTCAAAAATCCACCTATTTCCTGGTTGTATTGGATTTTAGGTAAAAGCCAACCGTTCATTTTCTGTTAAACTAACATCACTCATTGTTAGAAATGTGATAAATCGGTAGAGAAGTGAAAAAAAGCACAGAATTCATAAGCAGCATCAAGGTATGTCAACAATTTAAAAGGTCACAGTTAGAAAAACCGAGCAAATTTCCCCATCATCCGGCTCATACAGTTTAATGCTTTTCTCCATCTCTACTGATTATTAAACTGCATTGAGTAACACAGCTATTGCTGAGCGTAGCTGGTTAGCAAGCTGAAGAAAGGCAACCAGGTTTTCCCCTTGCTCTCGACATATAAAGCCTTTAGAGTGTGTTTCCGGTTATGAAAGAATGTGGACACTCATCATGTGTGAAATGAAAGAGCACCTAGCGCCAAGCATCATGTTTGGTGAGCAGCCGACTGCAGGCACCAGCAGACAGCCACTAATTACCCATCTAATAGCTGTTACTACAATGCCTACATGAAAACTAAAACAATTTGAAGGGATTTAGTCTATGTTTTTGGTCCCTGTACAGTAACAGAGAGAAAAAGCTCTTAAATGTTTCAAGTCTAGAAAAAATTACCTTTTTTCCCCCATTGCAAACACTTTAGAATGACTAGACACATTTTCAGTGAAACTAAAAATAACAATTAACACTTTGGGTTGGGGAGTGAATAAAATTTAACATCAAAACTGCCAGGTCAATGTTTTACAAAACTTCAGTCCTGGAAGGAGCTGACAGCAATGAATTTGGTTTATTCCAAACCTTTGTGGTTGAGACCCTACTGGTTTACAAATCTCAATTCCCTTTTATTCTTGGAAGAAGAATGACATAAAATAAAACCTCTGCTGTCAAATTCAAATGGATTTGGTTTTGGTTTTTAATGATGCAACAAATTTAAGTAAGCTAGTTCTTTTTTAAGGCTACACGTACAGAACCATTGCTATGACTCTTTGCACTAAAAGCTCCCAGTCTGTCAGAAAAAATATGTGGGCTGGTCAGCAGCAGAGAGAAGCTGCTTTAATAACAGAGCGTCATCACTGTGACGTAATGGAGAGAGATGTTTATGTGGATACAGAGGGTAAGGAGAGGCCACTGGATAATAAGGAGTCTTATTTTCATGGAAAACATTACCTGAGGCACTGAGTTAAATGTAGCTAACTACTGACTGACAGTCAGACGGTGCTGGTACCTCTATTGCTACCTTACTCATCATGCAGAGCTTAGGAAAAATAAGCAGAGGCTTAGACTCAAGTGGCTAGGATGAAAATGTATGAATGTTACTAAAGTAAAAAAATGTCCTTATAAAGCCTGTAGCAGAAACCAATGTGGATTCATGGCTGCAGAAAGTGCAGGTTATATTTACAAAGCTCTGTCAGGAGAAAATTGGCACAATTGATAAAAATAATAAAATCCTCCAAAGTTCAGATTCAAACGTTTAATCTTTTCCTTCCTATTAATTCAGGTTTATTCTTCAGCAATTGTCCAGGATCCCCCTCCCTACCACAATTTAGAAAAGAAAGGGAGATTTTCCCTTTTGTTTGCTTAAATTTGTCTTTCCTGTTTTTTAATGTGTGACTACAGGGGACACTGCAATTATTTCGTAATATAAAATATTGTCTGTACACACCAGCTCTGCCACTTACTTAAGAGCACTAAACCACTCATTGTGGCTTAAGTCCCTGCATGCTCCTGATTTAATCTATGGAGTCATTTATGGACAAACCTGTTCATGGCGTAGGAAAAGGCACAGACCCCGTTTCAAAATAAAATTCTAAAAATAAATTAGAAGCATGAGAGAACACAAACCCATTAAGCTTTTTTAATTAATTCAGGAAACATTCACAATTCAGGCTTTTTTTGTAAGAATTGCTTCAAATTGAGGCAGTTTAGGTTTGAGTTTGGGATGTAGACTTGAATGTGAAACTTTGAATTCGAATGTATATTTGCAACGGGGTTGGTTTAGGTGACCCTGGTCAATTCCTGTCACGCCACTGACCAAAGTTAGACTCCTCTAAAAAAGACTCTTGCCAGTAATAAACCTGGAAAAATGGGAAGAGATTACAGATTATTTTGAAATCAAGCTGTCCTTTTTCATCCAGTCCACAATGGTGCACTACTATGTTGCTTCATCACTGGGGCTCAACATTACAAAACCATGTGATTGTGACACTGTTGGTAAACATTGTTATGTCAGTATCATTTTTGAAACACTTTAATCTATGTGAGGTGTGTATATTTACTGCAGCGAGTGCAATAGGCTAAACAGCACTCTGACATGCAAACTGTGAATTTATGACACTTAATATATAAGCCAGCAATTCTTGCATTCCAGACAATCTTCTGTGACATCAATAATGCACACACTGATACCCCACATAAAAATCATACTAAGATGCAGTTTTGAAATTTTTTTTACAATACTTTTGTAAAGCACACACATACAAAAAAAAAAAAATACCTGGATGTGCTGTTTATGTGTGCCTTTAACTGTCGTATGCAAACTCACGTAGTATTTAGTACACTTATCCGCCCTCATGCACAAACACTTGAATGTCTTGAAGTGTGTGAGGTATATTACCTCCTGTTGGCTATGGAAGACAGCCTTCACTGTTTAAACAGGACATATCCTGGATAGATCCAATAATGAATCAACAAAAGGAAACAAAGACACCCTTTATATCAACAGAACGTGTTTCGCTGTGTTTAGATTTTTTTTCTATATAAACAGTTTCCAAGCTGGATTTGAGGCATTGGGTATATCAAAAGAGGGATAGTGGATTTGTTTCCTGGCCCATCACACAGAGGTCACGAACAAATCAAAGATCCTTTCACTCTAACCAGCATGCTGATTGACACCTGTGTGCACCACTCCAGGCTAGATGGATGTGGCATATCAATGCTTCGGCCTGTGTGCACGAGTGTGTCCAACACACCCTGCAAGCACAGAAGAGGGGCCTGTTCTGGCTGACACAGTCCAGGAAGCCTTGCGGAACTGTGGAAATAAAGACCCCAGTGTGTGTGTGGGTGTGTGCGTGGGGGCGCGCGTGTGTGTGAGTGTAAGCACTGTGTGTTTTGCCAGTTCACAAGAGCAGATGGATGCACAGACACACAGACATATACGTCTTCCTCTGTTCTGGTAAAATCCAGGACGTTTCTGCTAGGACACTCATTCATATCTTTATGTCACAGTTACAGGTCAACTCAATAAATAACTGTTTTCTCTTTAACATAAGATTCTCCATCCCCCCCAATACACATAACAGCATGTCCTACCTCAGCGGTTTTTCTATATGTTGTTTTTATTTTTGTTTAGTTTAGTTTTGTTGCCTTAAGATTAAGGTCAAATTAACTGGTACTTATGTCCATATATATTTATATGAAAATGTCAGAAAAAACTTGACACTGAAAGTCCTTTTCTGGCCACTTGTATGACCACAATAAATGGACAATGGACTTGTGTATGACCTCTTGCAAAAAATCTCAATCCCTTCTTCCACATTTTGTCACATTACAACTACAGACATCAACTGGGTTTCACTGGAATGTTATGTGGTGGAAAAACACAAAGATGTTTGTGAAAAGCAACAAAAATGCTAGGTTGTTTCCAAGATTTTTGAACAGATAACAAAAAGTGTGACCTTAATTCCTGTATAATCTCTGATACTCATAAATTAAATGCAGTGTAATCATTTACCATCATATGAAAATATTAAGAGCGTCACACGGGTTATAAGACATGGCAGTCCATCAACACTGTCTGGCCAGGGCAAGGAGAGAAATCTTTTTCCCAGAGAAAAACGGCGGTAGCTGCAACATGCAGAGGAGGTGATTTTCTTCAACAAAGACACGTAAACTGTTTAGAGTTGAAGGTTAGATGGTGTGAGATCATTTCAGGGCAATCTCAGAAAAGTGCCTCAATAACAAAATAATCCTAAACATACAGCCAGAACTAGAATGGAATGGTTAGGATTAAAGCGTATTTATGTTTATGAATAAAGTCCAGTTGAGAATTTGTGGCCCAGAAAAGGCGATGTTCACAGATTTAATCTTACTGAACTGAAGACGTTTCTTTTACAAAGAATAAGAGAGTTGTTTCAGTGTTCCTATGTGTAAAGCCGCTGGAGACTTGCAGCTAGCTGTAAATGGTTTTGTAAAGTTTTGACATAGAGGGGCTAAATACAAATGGCCAGGGGAAAAAATACAGAAAACAATCCAGTCATCCAGTTTACAATATTGCTCTACTTGTGTTGGCCTGTCACATGTCAGAGTATGAATATTCCTGCAAGGCTCTGTGGTTATGTCATGTCTTGGCAGGTGGATATTTAACAGCCTCAGCTGAGATTGGGCCAGATGTCACAACTGCTGCGGTTTAAATGGACTTTGCCACTTCAGCAAAGAAAACCTCCAAGCAGCAAAAGAACCAATGCGCACACACACACACAAGACACACTGTAAGCTATCTCTATAATTCGTCTTCTCCACTGCAGTGAGTGTGCCTACCTAAACAGCTTAATTTGTTCCAGTTGTCAAGTTCAGTATTGAAAATAGGCTCTCATCTGAAGACAAGCTTACCTGTCAGGTGCTGCAAAGGGATACAGCAGTAAGATAATAGATACAACTACCGCACTATAACAAAATAAATAAACAGGCTACGCTTCAGGTGTATTTTCCCTCCTTTATAAATCTGGATTTAATGATTTACCAGGTCACTGTCGGCGTCAAATTGAGTCTCTTTCTCGGGAAACGGGATTATTAACCTCCAGAAGGAGATGTGTTGTCTTCAAACAGTGATGTCATGTGACACGACATCTCAAGATAATTAGTTGAAAATCACTTAAAGTATTAATCCCCTTTAGCCCTCATCAGACAACAAAATCGCGTTTTTGCAGCCAACAGACTATGACTTAGGAAGTTTAATTTTAAGTTTGTCATTTACAGGAAACATTTTTATTTATTTATTTTTGTAGCCATATGGTGTGCTCCCTTCTCTCAAACGCAGACAATAGGTCGCTTTTCAGGACAGGTTTCATAAAACCCACATCTTGTCAGGACGGCAGGTCCACTGCAGCAAATCAACCCACGGCGTTAATGCGCGTCGCCGCATCGCTTTTAGGCTCCGTATTTCATTTAATAAAAGCAGGACATCCCACCTACCTCAAAGGAACAGGTTTAATGAATAATCATTAAAAAAAAAATCCACATCACATTCACGACAACTAATTGGAAGAGGTGCTACGTTATGTGGTGTTTTTCCTTTCCTTTCCCTTTTTTTTTTAAGCAGTAAAATGACGTTTAATAATTTACCTGTTGCGGTGGAATAGCGGCGGGGATCGACATCCAGGCTGACAATCAACGCTCGTAGAGAAGGAGGAACCGTTCCAGCAGCCGGGGCGGGCGCCGACTGAAAATGGGCGTCTCCAGCTCCGAGTCAAGCTCCGTGGGTTACCCAAAGTATTTCCGTCGGTCTTAAAAAATAAAGTTAATTTGCCTAAAGAAAAGAAGAAAAAAAAGAAAGAAGAAATTAGGATTTGAATGAAGTTTGTTTCTTTTTTTTACCAAACAGGCCTATGTGCTACGCTACATACTTCGATTGATAAACACCAGAAAAGTAAATTCAGTTCAATTCACTTAAAAAAAATACTGTATTTACTTCAAAGGGTATATTGACTGTTTTCCAAACTCGTGTAATCCAAGTATGTTAAATGAGTCGCTGTGAATGATGATGCTATGTGCAGGTAGCAGCCAGTCTCGCAAGCAATCTGAAATCGCCTCTGACTGAGGATTGTTTTGAATGACAGTCGGCTATCATGCTAACTGCTCAATACCTGCAGCAGAGATGATGTTCCACAGCAACATGTCCTGGATGACACTATTGGTTGTTGTTGTTCACATGCAATGATTCCCCACATGTGCTTTTGAGATGGTTTGAATTTTCTCCTCGCCGCTTGTTGGTTGTGCTCTGCATCCATGTAGCTTCCTTTTCAACTCCACTAGGATTTGGGGTCACAGTTCAAGTGGTTTTGAACTTTTGAGATGCTAATCAGCTGTTCCCAGAATACAGTACACTGTTGCCACACATCCGTTGTCCAAAACTCAAAAAGTGAGAGCAAAAACCCTCCCAGCTGCACAGCTTCCCAAACCAGAGGGAGTAATTATCAAAACATTCAAAGAATCAACTAAAAATAATTATAAACAAAAATCTACAAAAAAGAACAAATCAGAAAAACTACTCTAACACACTTTTGAAAATTAAATTAATATTTTATAATTATGTGTATTAACATTATTATTGTTATTTATTAACATAGTTAATGTTAATAAATGTTAACTTCTTGTTTAATATATTATGACTATTTAAAAAAAAAATGCTATTCATTTGTAATGTCAAAGTGTGCTACCATTAAACTTTAAATAGCAATGTACTATCCCACTGTACACTATTGACTTCACACATCCTCGTTTTAGGCAACATACTTGCATTTTACGACTATCTTTCCTGAAACAGGGTTTGTCAGTCTTTTATGACACACATTATGGTTTACAGTTATCTAGTTAACCTTCACAGTCTTGGAAAAACAGCTCCTTGATGTAGGAAGGATAGAAAGAAGTGAAAAACCTTAGAAAAAGAAAACTTATGTTAATATCTTTGGAGTGGAGAGGCTCACTTTTATCAAATTCTCCCTTCTCCGTCTGCAATATTCATACTCTTCCCATAAATTGTTAAGTATGTTTGCATTAAAACGTGATTGACGTTTTAAGGCACATAAAAATGTGACAATTTTCAACGTGCAAAAATTAGATTACAATGAAAACATTCATGACGTTTAACTCAGAACATGTGCGATCAATAAATAGTTTTAAGTCAAGTGCAACATTTTGGTATCGTCTGTCATTTTAAAATGTGTAATTGCAGACAAACCGGACTTATCCTATTTTTTTGAAAGTTCATTAAATGCTTAAATTCCTCTTACATGAACAGAAGCATGTATTTAAATGCAATTATGAGGTTAACTGTGAGCCCTCATGAAAGGAATCAAAATTTCTGTCGGCAAAGAGCGCCACTTACAGCCCAAGCTTGGTATTGTAGCTTATTTGCTTTTTAACCTTTCTGAACTGGTAGACTGATATCTGTGAAAAATAACCTAAATGAATAAATAAACAAATGAAAAAAATACTGTTAATGCATTTTACAAAATGAGAACTTCTTTTTTCAATACATAATTTGCTTTCAGGCCTGAAAATGAATGTATGTTTTGAAATTGCTTCAGCTAAGTTTTAAAAATTATGCGATCACAGATCATGTGATTTTTAATCGGTAATTAGATTCTCACACAATATTGACAGTTAATTTTTAACTGTTCTAAATACTATTCTCTGGAATAACACACAAACCTTCAACACTGACATGGGAAGCTTTACCGAAACATGGAGCATATCCTGACTACTATTATAAAAAGACTTAACTGTATATGGGTGCATCTACAAAAAACCCCCAAACAACGATCATCACTGACATTACACAGGGGGATGCAGCATGATTTTTCTTTGAATTTTGAACATAAAATTCAGGTTCTTAGAAAACTGGAATAATACATAAAACCAATGAACCATCATTTTTAATACATAAAAAAGTTAGCCTTGCAAAGAATATTACCATATTCACTGGTACTAGACTGTGTGGAGAGGTGCTAAAACCTGCAAAAAAGGGAAATTAGTATATTTGTGGGGTTTAACCCCCGCCCCCCAAAAAACCAATATTAATTTAATGAATAGTGTGGTTAATCCAAATTTATTTGTGATTTAATAATAAACATAAATAGATCCATTCAGCTCTATTTAAACAGTTTCATTTACCATAACTGGACAGAGAAACCAAACTCAACCACCTACAACAGTTTATTTCAGAAAAAAAATGAAAAAAATCAGTGATCAGGATTAATTTTCGTATCCCTGAGCAACAGCTTCAAGGTGAGAACCAAAGACAGCAATCTCTTTCAGTCATTCTTTCACTTGAACTGCAAACTTTAGCATATTTTAAAACAAAATACTTCAAACTAGACTCAAAAACCAAACTTCAAACTTTTGAATTGGAAAATAAAAATTCAACCCCTTTTTTATAACTGTAGCCCATTAAGCAGCACAAATCTTCATACTCCGCCATTTCAGAAAGTGAGTGTTTCAATTAATGGTAGAAGCCTGAAGCGCCATCATGTTATTTGTTTAAAAGGCCCTGAACAGCTGGTTTGGCATGTATCCTAAATGAAGAAAAGATGTTTGAGCTTCTCTCTCAAGGACGGCCAACTCCTGGACTGTCGGGGCCAGAACATCCACATGACCCTTATAGTTTCCGCCTGCGGAAGGATAACAGGCTTGTTGGTAAGAAACTGCAGTTGGTAAATATTTATCACTTCTATAAAGACGCAAATGGTGACAGATACCTCCCAGAGCTCTGCGCTGTCCATAAGTCACTTTTCCATCAAACTCATCTACAGGTACTTTAATATCTGTGTCACACTGAGTGATGGTGCATTTCAGATGCTCCTCGATTTCAGACAGAAGCTGGGATAACAGGAAAGAGGGGAGAGACAAATGAGGGCAAATGAGACCCGTGCTAGAAGCATCTGCCAGAAAGACAAACACATGTGCTTCTAAACATCACCTTCAAAACTCCTTAATCGAGCAAGGCGAACCTTTTCATACACCACTTTTACTTTGTTGCGTCGGACTGATTCATTTTGCTCACCTCTTTCTCGTTGTACCATATGGTGCACCCTCCTTCATCCTTCAGTCGGGTGTTGTAGCAGCCTCTCCCTCGGTTCTGACAAACATGGTACCACACCTACAGGGATGAAACATGCATTAAAACAGAGGAGCTCAAACTGAATATTGGGATTAATGTCGCCTAGATTACCTTTTCTTTTTCCATAGCAACTAGGGAGATGGCAAGTCCCATCCTGAAAGTTAAAGAAGATATTATATATCCTCTCAACCAAATATGTATTTTACTGGAATAGTGTGCATCAAACCAACAAAAAGTAGAGTACAAAATAAAGTAGAACCATTTTAACACGTGTACCAATGGGATGTCCATATATATTCAGCCTCCTTTACCCTGACAACTGTAATAAAGTTCAGTGCAATCAATTGTCTTCAGAAGTCTGCTCTGTCCTGATGCAATACTCCAAAGAGCTTACCTCTCTGCTCTACCAACTCTGCCGATACGATGGACATAGTTCTGCTTCTCATCAGGCAGGGTGACATTAATCACTGTTGTTGAATTTGTGAAGGGAGAAACAGGACGTTGTGAGAACAGGTGGCAGAAGCACCGATATGAATAAAGCGGATGCAACGACAAAATCGGTACCGTAAGGAACGCCGCTGATGTCGATTCCTCTGGCGGCCACATCTGTGCAGATCAGCAGCTTCACATCTTTTCTCTATGAACACGAGAGGGCCTTAAAATGTCTACCAACTGGCTAAACCGCATCAGAAAGTCGTGTTCGTCTTTGGTTCTCACCTTGAAGCGATCCAAGTTATTTTTCCTCTCATTCGGCTTTCGATCACCATGAAGGCAAACGCAGGAGAACTGATGACCTTTGCTGTCTGGACCTGAAGAAAGCGCATTCCAAATGTATGATTCAATAACGATATTTGCAAATCAGTGCTGAATTTTAAAATGTCTGTCCACCTCCTCCTTGCTGAATGAAGTATTGCTCCATGTTGTCGCAGTCGATCTTGGTGCGACAGAAGATTATGGCCTGGTCCATTTTGTGCTCTTTGACGGCCCTGACCGTGTACTCGCCCTTCAGCATCTTGATAGCTTCTGACCACATTTCTAACCAAGAAGGTAAACAGAAATATTTGTAATGTTCACTGGAAGAAAAAAAATGCATGCTTTCTAATTAAGAATATGGCATAGACTTTACCTGGTGTATTGGCTCCTGGTCGGGTGTTATCTTTGGCATGAACTTCATCAGTCTAACCAAAGGAAAGCAGATTGGAATAAAAACAAAAGCTTTCCTCACCAACCTTTAACACTATAATATGTAATCTCTTTTGTATCTCACCTGGATGTGGTTCTTGCCGAGGCGCTCCCACTGTCGGTCGGCCTTTGGGTTGACCGGCACCACCACATGGTGGACGGATTCCGGGACAGAGTCCTCACCTTTAAGGTCCACCCAAGTGGGAAAATGCATGATGCGTTCAGAGAGCTTCTTCACGTCGAAGGAATGCAGTGTGGCGGAGCACACAATGACCTCGGAAGAGAAAGTGGCATTGATTTTTAAGATTCAGTAGAGACTTTTTTTTTTTTCAGAAGAGTTCAAACTTGCTTTAAATCTGATGGAAAACACCTAAACTGAAAATATTAAAGCAATGGAGAGGGGTAGTCAATCTCTAAGCACCCTGCAAGACTTGTATTTTTAGCATTTTCTTCAATGACTCTTAGAGCTAAAGATAAGTGAAAAAAATTTGGGTTTATCCCAACTAATATCATCATGGAAATATTCAACAATCACATCACAAACCGCAATTTCCTAACATCATGCATCTCTACTTAGATTAATGGTTTGCATTATGATTACAATCCTTAACGTCATCATTAATGATACCTGCAGTCTCTTGCCATCAGAGGTCACCTGAGGGATTTGTTTATGGATCCTACTGATGAAGTCTGTATATCCGGCTGTTAGGAGGCCATCCTGAAGACAAAGTGAACCCCGATACATGTTAAAATCTAATGAGCTATGTCATTATAATAAAAAAAGAGAAAAAAAAAACAAAATAAATTGAAAATGCCTTTCATAAGAAGTGAGAACTTTATGTTTTTAAAGTGGATTGAAATTTTGCAGATGTGTTGCACATACACACTCATCCAGAACCAGGAAACGGACTTGGGACAGATTGAGTTTTCCAGTGGAAACAAGATCATCCAGTCTTCCAGGTGTTCCCACCACTATGTCTACCTGATAACAGAATCAAGTACACAGAAAGTAACCAAAAAAAACAAGAGAAAAAGAAACAAGAAAAGAATGAAAACTTGTGTATTTTAGTTTGTGTGTTTTACATTTAAACCAGTTAAGCCTATAGATATTACATACCCCCTGTTCCAGAACTGCTAACTGCTCTTTAGCTGCAACACCCCCGATCACAAGAAGCTCCCTGTAATCACAGGTGAGGAAACTTAGCAAATGCTGATTGAAGAAGATTACACTAACACTCTGGCTCCATCTGCTGGCAGTAGTTTGGAATTACAAATACAGACATGCGGTTTCCACCATTGTGTATCATACCTTAGCTTGGGATTTTCCACATATTTCTTAAACTGCTTGACATTGTTGAAGGTTTGCTCTGCCAGCTCTTTGGATGGCTCAATGATGAGGGCTTTGGGCATGTTTGATGAAGCCTTCACTTGAGCCACTTTGGCACTGCCTGCAGATTCACAAAATTATCAAAAATGAATAAACAGTGGACCTCTTGGATATTGTTGTAATATCAGAAATATGGAAAAAAGCCTTTATTATAAAAGGGAATTAATATTATTCCCATTTCAACATTAAACTTGGAATGCTGTTCCTTTACCCATTTGGGAGGATTTAATGGTGTGACTCTCTGATGCCTGATCCAGAGCGACAAACCCACTTTTAGGGGGATGTTTGAAGTCTTCTCCTCCAAAGTTGAACTTCAGCTCAGCATTCTAGCAAGACAGAAAAATGTAGGCTTGTATGGCACCATGGCTACATGGTACTTAGTTTTTGATTTCTACTATGAAGTATTTCTACTTAAATGAACCTGGAGATACCTTTAGGACGCACGAAGCAAAAAAGCCCTGGCTGCTTAAATTTTGAGGGATGTCAAAAGCCGATCCCAGGTCGTTTCCTAGGAAAAAGAAACGAGAAAATGTTACTAACCATCAACAGCTCAACATGTTGCCTACATCTTTTATGATCCAAAAATGAATAATTATGATGCACCATTTTTAGAGAAGGAGATCTGCCCCTTATCTAAATCCAGGTAGCACCCAATAGTGTCATGCATGGTAAACTCCTGCAAGGAGGGAAAGGCAGATGAAAATTAAAACAAGCAAACAGACCAAAAAATATTCACAAACTGATTATGTTTTGCAACAGCAGAGGAGTAATTTCCACCTCCCCATAGCTGTCAAATTGCTTGTTGTTGGATTTCTTTCCGGTCCCACCAAAACCAAAGCCATACTTGTCGGTTCCTGAGAAACACAACAATTTACAATTCAGTTACTGCACAACTGACAAGATTTTTAGTTTAATCTTGTAGGCTGGAGATTTTTCAACGCATACCCAAATCCAGAGCAGCTTGACTGGTAGACCAACCCACCCGGCAGAGACCCTGGTCATGGCAGGTTACCTCATAGCAGTACTTCCCTACATATAATCCAATCGAATAAGTATTTTGAATATAGGTTTCTCTTATTCATATTAGTTTGGTAGATACTTAAAAATCATGTTCACTGACCTTTTGTGACACCTTTGGTGGAGCGACAGCCGTGCCACTCTTTGAACTCCCTGCTCTGGCAGCAGAGTCCATCGGGGCCAATTGCTAAGCAGACCAGCAAAGAAAGATGTGTTGCAAATTACAAAGCTGCAGTTTTTAAAGTGTTTATCATAAAATCAGTTGGGCTGTCTTTTAATGCAGATGAGTTCTCTTAGACTTCTCTTACCAAAGGCTGGGCTACGATCATATGGATTCATCTGCCAGGTGTTGAAAACTAGGATGAAGCAAAGATTATGAGCAGGAAAAACAAATTCAAAATAACTTTAGTTAAACTTTGGATATGTTTTGTAATATTAGAAGAAAATTTTATCTGATAGATAAATAAATACATATGTTTTGTAATATTAGAAGAGAATTTTATCTGATAGATAAATAAATAAATCTCACTTGCTCCCCCAGTTTTGACAGCAGCTCTGCCCTTCTTGCCCTCCTGCTGATCCTTCAGGGTTTCGTAGACAATCTGGATGACTGGGATACTAAAGGCCTGGTGATCAAAGGGGAAGAAATACTTATAGCACACTGAACTTGTTCTACAAACCTCAACCTGATGTGTATGTTTGCTGTGTATGATTTCAAATGAAGCGCGGCTCTACTTACTCCTGTCTTTCCACTACCAGTTTCTGCTGCCTGTAATAAGAACGAATAAGAAATTTCAGAGTCTGTAACATACTTGTGTCGGCTTTTTGAAAGTGATACATTTACAGTGCCTTCCAAAAATATTCATGCCAAACTAGATTTTCAATAATTTTTAACATAAAAGCTTAAGTTTCATAGAGACAGGCCTACACAAAAACCTTCCTGTAGCATTACGACCCTAAAAAAATTACAACCAGTACTAGTTACTAGAATATCTTGGAGTGGCTCAGTCAAAGTTCGCCTAAATCAAACGAAAAACATATTAACCATCGCGAATTATTTCAAAAGTTCAACAGTTGAAGCGGTGTAAATAATTTTTCAAGCCATTGTACACAGGAGGAAGCTTACCATAAGAACATCTCCTCCACCAAGAATCAAGGGAATGGACTCTGCTTGGATATCTGTTGGCAGTCTATAATTAAGACAATAAAATAAATAATAAGCATAAACTTTGCAGATAGAATTAGGGAGGAACAAAAGAACAAGGAATTACTGCTATGGATGATTTGGCAAACAGTATAATGTAACTCACAGCCAATCCATCTCCTCCACAGCCTGCGCGATTTCAGGCATAACACCCATTTCTGCGTTTGTAAAACACACACTTAATGTTTCAGAGCGAAGGTCTGGTTATTAATAATCATTATCTACTAAGATAGCTACTGAACAAGTAGAGATTAATTAAATTAACAAGAAAAACTCACCAGAAAAGGCTGCCATTTTTACTGCAACGACTGCTACCCGACCGGATGTTACGTGCTCAGAAGGAACGGCTTGGTGCAACTAGTTTAAGAGAACGTCAAAACAGAAGAATCACAATAGTTCCGCATCAACGGCAATATGGTTTAAAAACTGTGTAAGCAAATTTTTTTAAAAATTTTTTTAATATAAATTTAACATTATACTATGCAAGGTGAATGCAGGAACAAAAAACACCACATTTTTAGGGAGGACCACTACTGTAAAATTGTGTGGTCTCGCTACATTTTGTCTCGCTGCGCTTGCCGTAGGAGACATTTCTGACAGCTGTGGCAATCATGGCCGAAGACAGCTTAATGGAAGGCGAAGAGGAAAACATTTTATACGATTTATTAGTCATTACGGAATGGCCACCGGAGACTGACACACAGGTTTGTCACCCAGACATTTGGTTAGTGTTGTTAGGTTCGCCATTGTCTTTTTAAAAGAATAATTGTTAAGAAAGGACGAGAAAGTGAACTGGACCCTGCCAGCAGCGCAAAGCCACGTAGTAGAAACATTGGACAAGTTCTACTCCAATTGTGCAATTTTAATATTAATTAAGTTTATATGTGTCTAATTCCTGTTCAATGAGTGTAGTAAAATTATTATATATGTAAAAAAGGAAATGGTACTTTTCCTACAGACTTTTAAACTCACTGTTAGCAAAGTTCAAAAGAATCTGTACATATTCCATTCAGTTAAATGATAAAATATGTATACACATTTGTATTAACTTGAACACATTTTAACATTGAACTCGTAGTAAAAATTCTTATACGTCATGTACCTACTTTTGCTTTTATTTACATCTTTATAACAGGAATTATACAGGAGCCCCACATTTATTTCTCCTATCATTTACAGTTACGGGGCATAAAGGAGTACAGCACGTCTGTAATTGCAAAAGCGGTAACAGGTAAGTTCTGCTTTATGTTGTTTAAGTTTGTTTAACGTCCACCAAAATAAGGTTAACAGCTTTTTCTTAAAGCTGTTAACCTTAAAAGTTGTTTGGTTTGTTTGTATATTTCCACCCCCCTATGAGCAAACACTCAAGTTTTTAATAGATGACTTGGGTGTTCTACCTAAAGCACAACAACAACTTACACATGCTCAAAGATTTATATTAAAGTCCAATAAAAAGGCGTAGGATTGCACAGTATTAGAAAATCTTTCTTGGATGTTGAAATAATGACATTGGTTGCAAAAAAACCCAACAACAACTAATATTTTAAAAAGTTTTATTGTTCTTATGTTTTGGAATAATCAAAAACATAGAGCCAGATAATGAATAGTATATCCACCAACTGGAAATTTGTATCAGGGTTGATACATCTGAATATTGCACGGCATTGAACTGTAGTTTGAAATTTTTTGTCTTGAGGAAAGCATTTTCATGTGCTAGAATAAAATGCTCAATGTTTAATGTGAGCTTTTTCCGGCTGCTATATACTTCAGCTGTAAAATGCCTTTGTTTGTTGGTTTATTTAAGGTTGCTCTTCTTTTTTTCAAATCTTCAACCCATGTGTGCTTTACAGACTTGTTTTGTATGGACTTCAGTATCACAATCATTTAAATGCATTTATTGTAGTTTATTTTAATGTAAATGCTTTTATTCTAGTTTATTTTATAATATTGAGATTAACTTTAGTCCCACATTTATTTCCCCTTGATTGTATCAAGGTGCAATACAATCAATCCCATAATACAAAATACTTCAGTATTCGGTATGATACTATTGTATAATACCAAAAATATGTACTTCAGACTTAAATTTATGTATGTTTTGTTCGAAAGACATTCATTCACTAAATGGCTTTTTATTGTTGAATTAATATAGGTATTCAAAGCATTAACAGGAATTTACAAACCTAACAACACCATAAATATAAACAATAAATAAAATTGGAAAAAGTTTAATATACTGAAGTATGATACCAAATACTGGTATTATGCTACTATACATACAATCTGAACATTGCATACATTGCAGACATTGCATGTAATGCCAAAGGATCCAAATTCCTAAAATAGGTTTTTTTGTCTGCAGGGCTGTTTGAAGTTGAACTAAAAATATGACAAACTAATTCATTTACTAGGACTGGGTGTTTTTACTGAAATGTCAAATTTAGCTCGCTAACTTTCATAAATCTCCCTCAGGACCGTTCCGATTGCTCCTTCACTATCTGTGGTATAGGTAAGTTTGTTATTGTAACAATGAAACACTCTGTCATTATTTTAACTGCATATTTGCTAGTCCTCCTGTAAAGAATGTCTTTTTATAATTGAATTAATATATTTATTGAAAGCTTTAGCAGAAATTTATAAAACCAACAATCAACACCATAAAAATAAATAAAATTGGCAAAAGCTTAAATAGATAAGTGCGAGTATTCATCTCATTAAAGGGGCATTATTATGTAAAATGGGCTTTTTTGAGTGTTGCCCTGATTTTTTTCATGCATGTTTGAGAAATCCTTTAATCTACTGTGGCAACATTAGAAATGTAGCATTTTAGAAGAATAAATATTTAACATTTGCATATGTTTTTGTCTACTTTTTGTCTGCTTTGATTACGACTGCTTTCAGAATCAAAGCAGTCAGTATACATTAAACTTTGAGCTAGCTTCTTGGAGGCTTAAATTTATGTATATTTTGTTCAATATAAATATCCAGTCTAATTGAGACATTCATATTTGTACTTCCACCATCATTAACAGTGGAATTCAGAAAATTCTCACCAAAGCCACTCCTTCCATCCTGCACACTGCCTGCTGGAATACATTAAAGCAGCCATCAGTCTTTAAAGCAGTGAGCTTTGTAATGCTTTAGCCTCGAGGCCTTCTTATCCTCCTAGCAGGGGGCTAGCTAACACCATCAATAACCGCATTAAATATTTAACAACTCTTCAAGCTACATAAGTCTTTTTTTATTTTAAGTGAAATGTCCAGAGTTTTTTATAATCTATAAACTTTTTACCTTACTTTTTCTGTGAACAAGGTGAGAGATGATCGGCAGACTCAAAGGCTGTCATGAAATGTGAGACCCAGAAATAAAAAGCAGTTGTATTAAAAAATAAATCATTTTTATAATTGGATTGTTGCCAGAGTGATAATGATAAAGTATTTAATTTTAGATTTAATTTCCATGTTTTTAATGAATTGTATTCAGTACATTTTATATGACATTTCTTTTTGCTACTGAGCAGGAAAAAATAATTACTTTTACACTCAGTTCAGTTAAGCTTTTACAGTCGTTTGCCTTTTTGAGTGCTGATATTGCTACATCCACTACATAAATTAGCATCTTTGACAGTTGAGTTAATAACCTTCATTCGTTGAAAGAAAAATACAACCAGGAGGAGTGAATTTGGATTGTAGGATGGTAATAATTTGTTGGCAGCATGTGTGCTTTCAGGGGTGCAGTCGCCATATCTTCAGACTTGGCTACCACTTTGAAGTAAACCAATTTAATGATTTACTTCAAAGAGCATTAAAACATATGGGTGGCTTAAGCCAATCAAATTCAGTCACTTGCAGAAAGGACAATATTTTATTTTCAAAAATAACACATTTTCTTGGTAACTATGTTGAATAGTTAAAATAAATTATTTGTTGAATTTTTTATTTTTTACAAATTTGGACAAAAAGCACCTGCTGATTATTAGTATCAAGGCAAACTGAGAATTTATAGTCCTTTTTTAATATTTAACAAATAGAGAGAGCTTTGGTAGTTCTAATTGAATATACAAGAACAGTTTTGGCATGATTTAACTTCATAAAGTGAAGAAAGAAGGCATGTTTAATTTGGTGTATGTAAACTTGTTGTTTAAGCTTGGGATGCTGTTTTTACTTGTTTATGTCCTTATAATTAGATACCTGAGAAGGTGCTAGAGTGACTAGAATGAAGCTTAAAATAATGGAGCACTGCCTATCACCCACCTGTTGCCAGCTGACTGGAGATGTGCATTTCAAAGAAGATAGCATTAAAGAAGATAGCATTGGCTGTCGGGAAAGATTTCTAGGCTCCATAAAATAATTATTGTGTGAAAACTAAAGAGAACCAGCCCATTAAATAAATATAATATAATGTTACATAACATAATAAGATGAAATGAAAGCATGACATTTTTCCTCAATGTTATCATACTATGAGAATTTCTAATAAACGAACAAAGACAAACTAATAAAGACAAATAGTTTTTGTGTTTAAACCTTTTTTAGGGGGAGGAGTGGCAGGTATCAAAAATCCAAGTATTGAAAAAAAAAAGAACTTTGTTAAATAATTAATTTGAAATAGATTTTTTTTTTCTTTTCTCAGCCCCTCTAGCTCATCTCTGCCTCTTGGTCTCGTCCGACTGGCAAACAAGCAAATCAACTGGCAGCTGGTTCTTTCAAGGTACAACAGGAGCATACAGTCACTGTCTTGCACTCTGTCTTTTATTTCTTTTTCTCTTTTCATCAATATGTGACTCATATGTGCTCAGCTAATAATTTGTCTTCATTGCAAATAACAATAAAAAGACCTGTTTTCAAATGGTAATTGTTAACTCAACCAAACCATTCTGGATATGACCTGATCTGGATGTTTATTCATTTCAAGTCACTCAACCTGGATTTTTATTTTCATCTTCACATTGTTCTTTCCAAAAAAACACAAAACGTGTCTGTTGTTTTTGTATTTTCCGCTTGTAATTTCATGTGTAACAATAAAATGACAAGTGTTTACCCCTTTCCATTAACTTCCTTGTCCTTCTGCTCTCTCTCATTTCTTTTGCTCATTCATTCCTGACCACTCTTCTGTTTTACTCCACAGTAATGGCAAACTATTGGCGGTTGTTCAAGATCAGTGTGTGGAAATTAGGTAATTACAAAACTCTATCTCCTCTTTTAAAGCCCTGTGTGAGAGCGATATAGCCTTTTTAATTAATGAGGTGATTTATTACATTTTTGTTAGAAAGACTTCCAGGTTCAACTTGCACCTGAGAAAGGAGAACCGTTTTGTTAAAGCATGTACAGTCAGTAACGATGTAATGTCTCAGTGGAGAACATTCGAGTTAATTTAGCACACCTTTAACTGCTGCTGTTCAGTTCTTTTGAAACAATTAAGCAACATTTCCTCAAACTGGACCGTCTAAATGGTAGAAGAAGCAATCAGTAGATATTCTCCTGAGAATAGTTGTGGTGGTTATTTCCAGGTATATCCAGTTTTTAATTGTACACTAAGAATACCAAAACCATACCGTACTGTTGTAATGTGATGATTAAACTAAGCTGGTTTGCCTGAAAAAAAAAACAGTTTGAAAAGTCACACTTGCAAAATCTACATATATTTAAACTGTTTTACTGTATGTCAGTAAAAAGGTGGTTCATTCTTTTCCCTATACTTAAGGAGCCTCACCTGAAAAATGAGATCTGTAAGTATGTGTAAGGATATATAAATGGAAAACACAGTCACAGTCTGGCTAACGGAGAAGCAGAAGTGTTTTTATTTTTAAGTAACATATTTGTAAAATAAACAATGAACCTCATGTTGTGGATCAGCAATCTGTTTTTTGTTTTACATCTGTAATCCACTGGGATAATTTGGGGTCATTGGCTTCCCGATCCTGGTAAAGTGCTTGCATGTCCGTGTTATTCAGAGTAAACTCCCCTTCTTTACAGTTTTTGCTCATGTATGCATTTTCTCCTCAGATCTGCGAGAGATGACTTTGGCTCTGTCATTGGAAAATGCCAGGGTAAGTTCTGCTCATTTTGTGGTTTTAGTTTATGTTAATTGAAAGCAAAATCCTCATAACACAGTAAACCCATCTTTGCTTTGTAAAGAACTTAGGTTGGTGTGGTTCATGTGTTTCTACTTTGTGTTGCTGTAGGTTTAAATTCAGTGCTTGTGAATAAATTGCCACAGCAATGACACCAAGGAATTGCATATCAGCAAGCAGCAATGACCCAGATCCAATCAGATTAGGAGCATTTAAGTTATTAGCTTTTTGTTGACCTCAGCAAGCTCTTGAATACATATTACTTGCATAAATTACAGCACTACTGCCTAATAGCAGTAAATCACCCTCACTTTTCCAGCCCTGGACCTTAGTAAGAAATGAATAAAAAAAATACTGGAGATATTCAGAATATATTACAGAGTTTCAGATTTATAATTAAAACAATAATTTAGTGCTAATGATTTTTAATGTGTCAAAACATTAGTTATTAGTTCTGATGAAAAAGTAATCATAATTTACTTTTACTCAGAAAGCAAATGATAAAAATGTAGATTCTTTGTTAAACAACTCAAATCATAAATTGTTTTATGTCGAATTTCTTCTTAATAATTGCTGTATTAAAAAAAGAAAAAAGCATCTCAAAGAGAAATGTTGATCAAGGACACTTTGAAAGCTTTCCTAAAACTGAGCCAAGTTATAAAAATAGTGTGTGAATATTGATATTAGGAGTTAAGGAGTGCCTATCTGTCCATACTTGTCTGATTTGAGTTTGCTTTAAAGAAAAATAACTATGAAAACAAAGTGATCGACTGGGCTAGACTGATGAACAACAGCCAAGACAATCACTTTTACTATTTAAATTGCTATCCATAATAACATAGTGAGATTAATACAAATAGACTAGCAGGGAGATCTAAACCTTTTCTGCTGTACTGCTTCTTATGTTTTATAGATATAAACATTGCACAGCGCTACTTGTCTGGAATGTTGCAGGATTTGAATATCATACAAAACTGGGTCATATTTTCTCTTTAAAGTGCAAAGATTACGGTCAGAGATTCTGCAGCAGATTCTGTAGAGCATTGAAGTATCTTTTATTCCCTGGTGGACAAAACAACTTTGAGTGCTCCCAACTTGATTTCCTCCATAATTGTAATTGATTTAGCATATCTAACATTATGAAGGCAAATTGTCTTTGAGTGTCTAATCAGTCCCATCACCTGCTAGTAAATGGATTGTTCCTTTGTTTTTCTTTAATGAAATATAAATCTGTACAGAATAAAATAACTGCTCATGTTATACCATTGCATCCCAGCCTTGCATGTCAAACAAAACGCTGCCACATTTGGACATGTTAAAAGATGCAGCAACATACTAGGATAACATACTTGCTTTTGTTGAGTATTACAATACAATCCACCTTTTCCTATTCTCCTTTTCCTGTGATCCCCATGCTCATAGCATTCTGCATGGACTTCAGTGTCTTGACCCCTGAATCCTAGTGGGCATTGATTTAATATACTGCCTGGCTCTAGGCATGAATTTTTGGAACCTAAAGATGCCCAGTATATGGAATAACCCCACTTTCTATTCAATTAACATAAATGCAACTCAGATGTTGGAGCAATAACTTTATAATGTTAATTCATCTTCTGCTGCATTATGCAGTTGGCTGTGTTGAAAATTCCCTCATCCCAGCGTGCCAAGTGCTTGGAGTGTTTGACATGAGATGCGACCTGGCCTTATTTTCTGAATAATTCAGCCAATACTTATTTTACCACTTGGGGCTGCTGGCAGACAGTGTGTCAACCATTGAACTTACATCCTCATACAGTTATAGACCATGAAGTACTCCAAAAAGTAAAATGGTGACATCACTGTGAAAAGTAATGAACTCTGTACTTAGGTTAATGTACAGAGTTCTTCAGTCTGTCTTTCCAATTCATATGCATTATCTGTTGGATAACCCTTCGCCTCATAAATGATTCATATGTTTTGTGTATGTTACAAGTAGACATTTCACACAATTCTCTATTTCTTTGCTTTTGGACCTGTGTAAGAACACAACCACATATGTGCCAATATAAGAAACATTATGACAGCAACTCTTAGGCTCTATTACATAAAAGTCCAAAGAGAATACATTTATAAACTTGTAACAAATGTATTTATTTATTTATTTCGAACATGATGGTAGTATAAAATCATGCACAAGAACAAGGAAGGCAAAAATACACATATTTTTTTACATGCATTCCGTAATTTTAACATGCTCGAAAAGGAGTTGGAAGAAGTAAGACACTTACGAACTTCTACCCCATAAACTCATATTATATTTTCGGATGGACCCTCATTAATAAATCAAATCAAAAATAAAAATAATCAGGTTAATTACTTTTGTCTGGGTTTACATATGTCTAAGTATATACATCCATATATCCATACCTACACACTCAAAGATGACAAAGAAGCAATATAAGGACTCTCTGAAAGATTTATAAAGGATTGACTCTCAGGCTGTCATTCTAAAACTGATCTGTAGATCTTAGATCCTTTTTTCAAGTAAACTCCTGATTCTACAGGTCAGGCAGTCATCAGACCTTGGCTGTACTTGATCAGTCAATTCATCCGTGCAGCTATTTTTCCCTTAATAAATAATATATTTAGGTTACCTTTGCCTCATATTAAAATTAGTTGGAACTGAAACATTTAAGTGTTGCATAAAACCTATTTTAAGTAGAGGTTTTGCAGTACCTATGCAAAGCAGGTAGAGGTAAAAGATAAAGAGTGAAACCTGTGTGGGTTCAGCAGCACCTCCACTGCTTTTCTTATTCTATGTCATTTTCTTTAGCTTTATTTTTGTCATCCCTCCCTTCCCCTCGGTATTCTGTTCTGCTCTGGCTAGCCGTCATTGTGATCCGTTGTTCCTAATGGTTCATAGTGTGGATAACAGTAGCCCCTGGGCGCGTGTAAACCCTTCCCTCCCTCCCTCTTTTTTTTCCCCTTTCCTCTCCATTTCATCTCTCTTTTCCATTTTTTTCATACTTCATTTCACTTCACGGAGATTTGTTCTAATGGATTTCACTGTGATCCTTCTTTTAATGGCATTTTCTCTTAATGGATGAGCATGAACGTGTGTGTGAGCGCGCATATGTTCTCGTGTCCGCTCATTGCATCCACACCTATGTATCACCTCTCCCCCTTACCCCTCCCCCCTCTTGTCTGCCTCTGTTACAGTAGAGTTGTCTCAAAACCTCTGTACATAATTCATAAGTGTTGAGCTCTGATAAATGCATCTCCAAGGCTTCAGATAGAAGGCTTCTGTTGGGTCATTGGGTGTAATGCTTCTGCCTCCACTTTCTCTTGCGGTGGGGGCGGAAACAAATTGAAGACACATAGCATCTAATTTTCTTGTTCCCTCATAAAAAAACATGTATGTGGAAATGGAGCCCACAGTGTTGTTGTCCACAGTTCATAATGGTAGAAAAGATAGCTTTGTGAGGGATGTAATAAAAAAAAGAGATTTAAATATAAAGATGCAAAAGAACAAGAGGAAGACAGAACTTTATAGCCTCCCTGTAATCTCACTATCTGAAGTCTGATAAGTTGTCTGCCTCCTAATGCGCTCCTCATCCGATGGCCCTAAAATGTGAGCAGTCATTGTGTTTTTAATCTTTGTGTCTCATTCATTGTCTCGTCCCCAGCTTCTCCTATCCTCTCTTTATCTGCCTCGCCTCCCACTTTTTCTCTTTTGTTCTTCATTTAAAATTCCAGTCAAAAAAAAAAAAAAAAAAAGATTGTAGTAAACCAGCTTGGTTTATGCAGGTCTCACTTTATTTAACCCACCTCCCCTCTGACCCCCCAACTAAGCATTCAAAGCAGGTCCTGTGCCTGGGGCCTGCCAGCCCGACCTGGTTCCTCTGTCAAAAGGAAGGATGACAGTGGAGCCTTGAGCACATGCCAGCAGGCACGGATGTGCTTCATCATTGCGATGTGGTTACCCTCGCAGCTCTGCTGAGCCAGCACATTCCTAAAACAGTAGCCTATACTTCAGTAAAAGCTGAATTTATGATGCCTGTTCTCCTCCCACCTTTTTTCCCTGTCCTCCAACCTCTTTCACTTTCTCTCTCCTTGCTTTAAGCTTGAAAGCATATAAGTGTTTCCCTTTTTAAAACACAATCGCCGAGCTGTTATTGGTGCTATTTATTATAGATAAATTGGTCTTGGAATTTTAGAAGCATTGATTTATCATTCATTTCCCATCTGTAATCATTAGCACCATTAATTATAGAAAGTATAATCTAATGCTGTCTCATCTGACTTGATTTGAAAGCTTTTAATTCTTGATATTTGATCACTTTGGGATTAATTATTCATTTCTTACCATTTTGCCACAGTGCCAAAGGACCCCAACCCTCAGTGGCGAAAGGTGGCGTGGAGCTACGACTGCACTCTGTTGGCATATGCGGACAGCACAGGCACTGTTCGCCTTTTTGACCTCATTGGCAGCGAACTTTTTGTCATTCCTCCGGTAATCATGCTTATCCAAGCTGTTTGATATCATCTGAAAATCACTCTTATGCTCCCTGTGTTGTATTTTTCCTTTTTTTACTATGAAGAAAACAAAAAATTCCTTTGATTTTCAGCCTACAAAAGCATCAAAAACATACTTTGATATACTTTTATTTTTGTTATTTTAGGTCAAGAACATACATTAATACTCTATCAGTTTCTGGAAAAAATATTTAAATACTTAAATACAAATATTTTGTTACTTATTCTAAAAAAGGTCTTTTGATTAAAAAAAATGACACCCTCTTAATAGTCAATGTGGCCTGCTTTGGTTGAAATAATTTATGTGAAATGGTTCTTGTAACCTTATGCCAATCCGTAACCACAGACTGAAGAAGGTTTCAACCACTTTTCACTTTCAGCTGTGAGATCTTTGAATTTGTGTTTTATATATGAACTTTTCATTTCTTTATGCTCAGAAGCTGTGATTTTGTGTTCAGCTGATGTGACACGCCTGTGTGTAATTTTAGCCAGGTTGGTTAAGGTGGGCAAAAATGTGGAGGAGTCTTGATAATGCATTACCACATTTTGCAGAAGTCTTTCTCAGTGTAAAGTTGATCTATATTACTTGGAAGTGATGCTAAAAAATATACTAAATGTCCAGATATGTTAGGAAAACCTGAAAGGTGTTTTAAGGTGGGGTTTAAATTATACCTGACATTTCCTGACATTATGTTTTGATGTAAAAATGTTAAAATATTTACTGAGTCCTCATTAATTTGCAATGCCTGTACATGTGATATGTTATTGAATATAAAAAGTTCTTAAGTCTTCAAAGAAAAAGACAAACCGGCATTGGCCTAGAAATGCATATTATTACTTAACAGTTATTTTTGTAAATTCAATCAGAGATAATGGGAAAAAAAACATATATGGTATGGTTCTTTCAGAGAACTTGGCTAATATCAGAATCTGGATGTGAATACTTTTGAAAAATCATGTATCAGAATTGTCCTAAACTACAATCAGTGCAGCTCTACTTGTAAGAGTACAGTAAGATGGTTATGAGGATTCAGACATCCAACAAGACAAGTCAGGCGAGACTTGTACTCCTGCTCTGTGAAGCACTTTGAGCTGCCTGTCACGTCTTGAAGTACATGTTTGCTTGTCAGACACCCTCTGCACTCCTTTAGTCTGTCATGGGGGCTTTTTAGTTCATTGTCTGTTGCTCCTTCTTCCTCTTCTCCTTCTTCTCTGCTCTTACTGTCCAATTCCTCCTTTTAATCCCATCTTCATCAGCTCCCATCTTTAAATTTTTCACAGCTTACTCTCCCAGTCTTCTCTTCATGTCTTTGCTGTCACATTTCTCTCATCCGTGCATGTCTGTGTCAGTGTCTCTCCCCATGGTCCCATCAAGTCCATCTTCCATCCCTGCCTCATTTAATGTCCTCTGTGTTCAATATATTATTATTCCTGCATTTCTGTCCATCATTCCCTCCACTGCTCTGATGGCGCTGGCAGACGGCGAGTGCAGACTCTCGTCCTTCTCCCCAGCCACACTTACCTTTGAAAGTCTCTGATCCTCGCTCCTTTAGTGCACTGCTGCTTTGTTGTGTGCCGACAGTGAGTGTGCTCGCACACTTACATCAGCTCCCCTCAGCTCTGCTTTGCTCTTCCTCCTGTTTGTCACCGTTAAGTGCACACACTACTGACTTGCTGCTATTTCTGGGGGGGAATGATAAAAAAGTCAATTTGACAGAAAGTGTGCATGTGCAGAAAAAAAAAAAAATTCATGTGCACGTCTGTCCTCCTTCCCCCTCATCTCCCTGGCTTTCTGTCTCTTTAACTTTGTCACTTATCTTCTGTTTGCTTGGCTCGCCTGTCTCATCATTACTTTCTTCATCTTCAGACTGTCTATTTTATGCTCATTTCTTGCATGTCACATCTGTTTAGTTCAAAACACTTGGTGGGTTACACAGTGATAATTGTTTTTACTCCCTCTTTTAAAAAAAATTGAATAGAAGTTGCACCACTTATTTTTACACCGTCTCTCCGACTTACTGTTTTCTGATCCAGGTGGTGAGTTTTCCTGGAGATTTCAGCTGTGCAGTCGCAGGACTGATCTTCTTGGAGTACACGGCAAGTGCTCAGTGGTCAGCAGAGCTTCTTGTGATCACATACAGTGGTGGACTCAAGAGCTACCTTGTAAGGTGAGAGGCACAAATCCTTCATTAATCCGCCACCCTTAAATTGCTTTATTGTCTTCTAATATAAAAGCAGACATTTATTGAAAAATTCCCATGACAATGCTGCATGTTTGGTATAACTTATTAACTATTCTTATCTCAATTTTTAACTATTGTTATGGTTCTTTTCTTATCGTGTGTGCTTATAGCATTTAAGGATTGTTCTTTTTATAGTGATATTTAAAATTTGTTTTTGATGCTTTTATGTTAATTAATCCATAATATAAAGGAGTTCAATTGGGAATAAAACCTCTAAGCAGCAAAGGAGCCTTTACTCCTTCAGACATCTGTATTAGTGGGTGTTTATTATACCTGATAATATGCAAAGGACATGTTCATTTCTGCATCTGTCTTTGCCATCCCGCCTTCCTCCCTCCATGAGTCACTGCAGGCTTGAATAAGAGAGTGTGACAACTTACTCATATTGACCATGACACTGTTTATTAAACTTACAAGCTCGATAATCTGGTTGTAGGTGCGACTACATTTGCCCCCTTACCACCTTTAACACTGGCACACTTTGCACCTCACACAGCGACCTCATGTTTCATGGAATGTTAACAGCGAATTCTCTTGAACAAGCTAAAATCATGTTACGGGTTTAATGGGGTCGTTTCACAGCAAACGGTTAATTGGAGTTAATTAATTAATTCAGTTAACAGGTTCTGTTAGCAAAGGTAAAATAAAGAAAAGCTGCCTCTGATTTATTTAAGGGAAGATTGCTGATGCATTTCATGGTATGCTTTTAAAAAATGAGTAGCTCATCCTATGTAGTAGAGTCTAGTCATAACTAACTAACTTGGCAAGTATGGAGTTTGATTTTTTTTTATATCTTCCACATTTAGAGTACTAAGAAAATACATTTTTGTGGAGAAAAAATGGAGTTTCTGAAATGACTCTGGCATTGTTAATTTGACACCATTTTTTGACCCTGAGATACTTTTACTTCTTGGTTCTACGCTGGACCCGTTCGTTGAGCTGGGCTTGATATAGATGCATAACACAGCATTTAAATTCCAGTTTTTTTGGGAGATTTGGTGAAATAAAGCTAATACTGGTTCATTTTTAAGTGAATATCTTAAACTCCCATCCTTGGAGGTTGGTATCATGCAATTTCTAGATGCAACCCTGTTTCAATACAGCTGATTCAAACTTCTGAATTGCCTCATCATGTGCGGTCAACTTCTACAGAGACCTGCTGATGACTTCATTATTTGCGTCAGGCGCGGTGAAGCAGAACCGCATCTAAAAGTTATATTACACTGGCTGTCGAAAACTACAGTTTTAAAGAACTTTTATTTAATCTAAGGTAATCCAATCCACATTTGTCAGTATTGTCTTAATTGATCAAATTTTGGTAGATATACCCTCAAAAAACAATGAACTAGACTTTTATTACACTGCTAATTTGTAAAAGCAGGTTTAGCACAATGGTTTTGCAATTTTATTTTTCGAAAGCAGATAATTAAAACAACAAAGTGAATGTTTTTTACTCAAGTGTCCATAATGTCACAGCAATAGGCTGCAAAATCTATATAGTTGTAAAAATATGATATTTAGAAATGTCAAATGTGTTGGAACCCTGTTTCTTCCAAGTTCGATTTAGCATTAGCCCTCTCTTTTTTTCCGTCTCCTCAGAGATTTTCCATTTCCCTGTTTCACTGCTGTTGTCACACAAAGCCTTAGAGCTGTGACACTCCAAAACACAGGGTAATACTCAGCAATGTGTGCTGAATTCTGATCAGACAATGTCCAGCCCTCCAACGCCTTCTCCTCAATTCTGTCTGTATTGATGCCGCCTGTGAGGGAAAGTGAGGGAAATGCTGATTTATTCTCCTATAACAGCCAGAGAAACGGTCTTTGAGGTACCGGTGTGTATGTGCAAGTATATCATCAAGACATTGGAGATATTTTACCAGATTTTCTCTAAAAGTGTTTTTTAAACTTTTAACAGAAAGCTCACATTCGCTCTTCTTCTTTGTGTGGCTGTATTACAATGTTGTTGCTAAATGACTTATTAGACTTTTTGTTTTTAGAATTATAGGTAAGCATTGTCTTGCTCTTTGTGCCAACATTTCAGTGTTCGTTTTTACCTTCCTTTTTCTCTTTACATTTAAACAGCAAAGAACAATTTCTCCATAGAGATATCCCAACACAAATTACCCCACATGTACCATTCTCGTTTAAATTGCCGTTCCTAATTAGATTATATAGATTACTATGTCTCATTTTAATTGCAACTGGGTGAGATATTGCTTTGTTGTTATATCCAAAACTGCCCAAAACTGCTTTTCAGCACCACAAGCTTCCACATAAGCACTTCATTTGTTTGTTCATTTTCATGTGCTTGAGTTTAATTATGCATTTCTTGTCATGTGAACGTTTTTGCTCTGCTACAGTGTTGGAACCAATCAAAACTTCCAGGAGAACCACACCTTCAGCTTTTCTCCGCACCATTCTCGTGGCATCACCTCGGCCGTTTATCACCCTGCTCACCGGTACGTTAAAAAATTACAGGCATTCAAACACTGCATGAGCTCGGAGAGCCGGTTGAATATAAATGATATGTAGAGCTTTTTGAAATACGGACATATTTGCCAGCATTAAGCTCTTAATCCATCAGTGGCAGCCTAATTAATATCTATAGCCTTCCCTTGACATTGTTGGAGAATGTATTTTCTCCTGAGGACTCCACCGTCTGAGACTTCTTCTATTAGTGCCGTGTTTGATCAGGAGTGTTTTTCCTACATTTATATTCAGACATCCTTACAAATCCTTTGAATCAGTTCTCATCCTGAGATATGTTGCCACAAAACACTTAAATATCCAAAGCTGAAAGTTTCTGAGCGATTTCCATCTGTTTCATCATTTGAGATCTATGGGCATAGTCAATTTGCTGCTAAATACGTCTTATCTTCATTACTTTGATAGAAATAAATTAGATTTAATTGCATAGCAGATTTCATTATATAAATCTTTGTTTTACTTTAAAATCTTTGCAGAATGGACGCAATTATTTTTCGGTATAATATAAAATTAACGTACTTGTGGACCTAAACCATCTCTAGTGTCATAGCTTAACCCAAACCTGCTGTTCTTTAAATTATGTTTTCTCTTTCAAGTGGTTTGTGGTCAAGCCCCTTGAGTTTCCCACATTTTATCATGCTTCCGCCACAGACATCCATGTATCATGTTGGAACCAGAATCAGCTTTATTGGCCAAGAGTCTGTGAACTAACTATGAATTTGACTTTGGTTTCGCATTCTCAGAGCTTACAAACATACAGTATAAATATATACACTTCAGGTGAAATAATTGAGTATGAAAGAACCAGTCTGTATAATGTACAGTAACGTTTTCTGTGAAGAAGAAAAAAGGAAGGCAGGTTGCGTTTGTGCAAATGTACTTGTTTTGTTCCACAGCAGCATAGTTAACTGACCAGCCTGTAATGTGTTCATTGTTTTGATCAGAAATGCAGCATGGGGAAAGTAACTTTCTCTGTGGTGGTTAGTTTTTGCTGATGGCAATATGAAGCCATTTGTGTCCAGGATGTGCAGGACCTGCAGAGATGTTTGCTTCCCTTTTGTGAAAAGATTCTGACCTGCTAAGCTATCACTTCAAACATGTTTTCTCTCAGACGTAACCTCCCTACACACAGAAGAAGAGACTTATTCTGTCTCTTTATAGGAGAAAGCAGTGGACCTGAGATGCATCGTATGTAGCAGAAAAAAAAGTCAATAGATTATGTTGCAAGTTGCAAGTAAATTGGTTTTCAACAAGATTTCCTTTTCAAGCAGAAGACATTAAGTTGAATGAGGTCAAGGTACTCATTTAAGAATGAATGAGCCCATGTCTTTAATAAAGTACCTGCAGGAATTCTCTGCACTGGCTTGAAATTCTCCTCTGCCCATTCAGAGGTTGTGGTTAATTATATCAGGCACATATTTGTGACCTTATGGTTTTCCCCAGGGCCCATAGGCTGTACAAAGCAAATTTACTTTGGCCGGTGAAACCTGGCATGAAAGCATAATGGATTTTGGCAGCTACTGTCAAATGTTTGCCAACTGATAGATGAGATGAAACTTTAATGATCCCTATGTGAAAAACTGGGTCAACATGAGGACGAGAAAGCAAACAAGGAAAAAGGAAAGGTTAAGGAATTGGATTTTAGAAAATAATTTCAAATCTCTGGATGATTATTAAAATAATTTACATTTGTAAGGACGCATGTGCAGTTGTGCATTAGGAATGGTAGTGGTGGTCCAAGTGAATCCGCTTCCTCCTTTATTGGTCCCTTGTTGCAGAACAACCTCCCTGATAATCTGAGGGAGGTGGAGTAATTTTTAAGTGATGTTTTCAAAAGGAAACCTAAGACATGTATTTTTGGTTTGACTTAAGACAGACTGATAAAAGTACAATCAAACTTTTTTCCAGTTTTATTATACTTTTAACTTTGACTTTATATCGGGGAAAAAAAACAAAAACAAAACAAAAGAAAATTTTCCTTTTACCTTTTTGGTTTTGACATTATTTTAATGAATAGTGGTATATATTTCTAATTTAAAGTAGATTTTTGGTTTTCTTTTTGTTGCTTGATCTGTTTTTCTTTCAGGGGAAGAACTACTAATACGTTTTGTAGTTGCCATTTATAAATAATAAAACCATTTATTTGTATCTGTTAGGGAAAGAAAGGCTCATTTGTTTTCTGTTCTGTTGTGCTAGTTTTGAAATAAAAGTGTAATAAAAAATATTAAGAAGTAAAAAGGACATGATTAAATTTAAAATATGAAAAGTAAAACATAATTGTGAGATGCAATAAATAACAATAGTTAAACATTTTGAAAAGAGAGAAAATACAATTTTTATGCATATAAATGTACTATGTTAATTAATTGCAGTACATCTTATTGTCTGCAGTGCAAGAGGTCAATTAGAGGGCAGGTCAATGTGTGCTGGCCCATGAGGCACAGCCACTTTTTATGTCCACCTCCAGACTTATCTTCTCATCATCATTAATGGATTAGTTCCTCAACCCTTCATACTAATGACTGCAGTTTTCTGTAGAGTCCATATTTTTTTCCATGTTTCACATCATTTAACTTGTTCAATTTCTTTTGTATTGGATGCTTTAGTTTGTCTTTTTAGTCTTGTGTAATGTGTTACTTTTGCTCTGTAAGAAAATTTCTCTCTAAATAAACTGCTGATTTCAAGAAATATTTGAACACAGAATAGGTATATTTAGAAGAACCAGTGACATCGATACACATTAGGTATTAAACAGCAAAGTAACTGTATTTTGCAAATATTTAATATCTATATTCTCTACACCAGGGGGCAGTCTTGAGTTGAAAAGCCAGATTTCATAGCCAGTCCCACTGTAAATGAAGGGAACCACTAATCAATGAGGTCTTATTTTTGTCTTTACTGAGCTTAAGTCATTCCAACCAGACCTTTCCTCTGATAAATAATACTTAATCTGCTAGGCACCTAAATGGCAGTTCAGTAGTGGGAATTCTCTCTGGCCTTAGTTGGAATTAAAGGATGACAAGGTTAGAGGCACAATCATGAAGATGGTGTGTGTTTGTGTAGATTGCTGCTGGTAGGGGGCTGTGAATCAGGGGATAATGGTGCATCCAAGGCCTCCTGCAGCGGCATCACTGCCTGGAGGGCGCTCTCTGGCTCGCCTCACTACAAGCAGGTCACCAGTTACGAGGACGATATTGGTTTGGTGAGATGTCTGTAACACCTTGTTTTCTTGCAAACAATTTAGTCGTGTTGTAGATGAGACATTTTCACCCTGTGTGTTTGTGTTTATAGAGTCAGAGGAGAGGTTTCTTCAGGATTCCCAGCGTAAGATTCTTTTCAAGGCAAGGAGATGAAAAGGTACTTAAGCCCTCTTCAGCCTGAATACGTCATTGTAAAATAAAAAGCTGATCTATTCTTAATAAGAAGAATGTGTTGGCGTTCTCATTCTTCAGGACGGTGTGTTCCGCATGAGCCTGAGCCCTGACGGGACACTTCTGGCTGTTATCCACTTCTCTGGGCGTTTGTCTGTCTGGGACATCCCTTCCCTAAAACAGAGGACCACATGGAGCCAGGACCTACAGGTACAACCCTAAGCTGCTCAAATTTGTGTTCTGAATGTGCACTTCATTGCACACTTAATATACAAGATAAATATATTATTTTTTGTATATTAAGTTCTTCACTGACAGCATTAATGTAATCTTCTTTTGGACTTGGTTTTTCAGTGTGGGGAGAAGGATTTTGAGTGTTTGTGTTTGCTCCCATCCCGCATAATATGAGGAACTTAAATTCGCCAAATGTTTTGCTGATTTATTCAGCGTTTACGTTCAGCTCCGCCGCCGGTGGAACTCATGTGTGCTGCAAGTGTAAACAGGGTTAGCAGATTAATTTCTTTCCCCATCCCCTTTTCCGCTCTTTCTTCTTTTCGCTCCCTGCTTTGGTGCCTCCATCTTTCCGGTCCGCCCTGCAGCCAGGATTTGAGGAGATCAACCCGGAGTGGAAGACGTCACTGGAGAGAAGGAAGAAAATAAAAGGTATTTTGGCCTGAAGCAGCGAAAAGAGAGTACTTTGTTGCTGACATGACGGCACATTTTGGACACAATTTAATGATCTTTGACACTGTTGATTTATTGAATTACACAGTTTTCACAAACACAAGGCTCATGGTGCATGGTGGGGCTAGCAAATATTTTCTCCCTTCGGTAACCAGGCCATTTTGTGTGTGTATTTCGGTGTTTGTGTATTTGGCTATAATCTTATTTTGACAGTTTCAGGCCACTAGTGGTGACAGCTATCACATTTTGTGTAAGCAGTAATCTAGGCGTATATCCTCATGACAAGTGATGTCTCATGGCGCTACATATAAATATGTCTGGAAGGGAGGGAGACAAGTTACTAAAAAGTTACTCTTTGGATAAGGGTATTATCAGGCTATAAAGCCCACAAACATGTGAAGTGAGGATGAGGATAGAAAAAAAATCTGCTCTTACTGACCTTTGTGTGTCACTGCACTTGTCCCAGATAAGGAGCAGTACTACCCACTGGTGGATGTGAGTTGGTGGAGTGACAACGTGTTGATTCTGGCTCGTTGCTCTGGGTCGGTCACCGTATCGTCCGTCAGAACGTTACGCAACCTTCTGGGGAAGTCCTGCGAATGGTTCGAGCCTTCACCCAGAGTCACTGCTGCGCATGATGGGGGCTTCCTAAGCCTGGAGGTAAATGTCACATTGAGAGATGTGTGCAGATTGTTGAACCAGAGCGAACATCCATTAACATTAGCTGTAGATCACAGCTTTCATCCTTTAGTTCTTTAAAACATGCTTTGTGGAGTATTGAGCAGTTCCTCACCTTCGTTAATATATAACCCCAAATTAAGATGTTGTGTAAAATATAAATTAAACAGAGTGCAAATCTCATAAAAATGTGTCGCAGTGCAAATATCTTAGAGAGGGCAGTCAAGAGGAATGAAATAATTCAGCTACTGGCTACCTGGAGCCAATCCAGGAGTGCTATTTATGTTCCTTGGTGCTAATTAGATGTTCCCCCAAAAGTGGAAATAAGGTAGATTATAGCTTCTGCAGTAGTGCTTAAATCACTTCCACTTTGTGTATTAATTCACATTACGGTATATTTTTGTTGTTTTGAACAGGCAGGCATTTTTAGAGGGGGTCTCAAGTACTCACAGGCTTTAGCTATTCTCAGATGGGAGTCTTTGACTGTCTGCTAAGCAACTTAAGGTCTTGCCTGAAATTGGGTGTTCACGTAAGCATAATAATGAAGTTGAGTGGAAGAAAAAAGTGTGGATAAAAGAAGGTGCACAAACAAAAGGGACAGCTGCAGCCGTGAGAGGAGGTAAAACTCTCCTAACCTAAAGCCCATAAATAATCCATGCACTATTGTTTGTGGAAGATGAGACACACCAGAACTAAGAATGCTTAATGCAATTGAGGGCATAGTAGTTGTGTAGTCTATTTTCTAAAAAAAATTCAAATGCCTTAATTTACACATTTTATATGTTTTCTACATTTCTACATTGTAGATAAACTGTTTATGAGATTTGCATTCACTTTTAGTTAAACGTTTACACAATATTCCAATCCTTTGGGAATTTGGGTTGTTGCTAAACTGCTTGTTCAGTCCAAACGCAAACTGTTAATAAAAATAATAAGACTGGTCAAGTCACAAGGGAATTATAAGGTGTCAGTTCTTCTGACTAATTAATATTTTGGGGGAAGTAAGTTTTACGTTTAATTCCACTGCTGAGATTTTGTTTGTTGTGGGGCTGGTTTGCAAAAAAGAATTTCCCCTGTGGGGACAATAAAGTCTAAAGTCTAAAAGTTGTCTGATCTCACAAAAGCATTTTTTAGCTGGCAACCTTGAGGAAATGTGTCATCAGCCTGTTTTAACATCAGAGAGGAGTAGGAGGGGGAAAGTTAAGTTTAGTTGTTTTTATTCATTTGTTTTTCCCCCAGCGTCATCTGTGCTGGACTAAACATGTATCTTCATTTGAAGTCTGCTTGCAAAAGTGTGGAATAATTAGAAACTGCAGTGATGATGCTTAAATCATCACTGTTTTTAAGTGTTAAAGCATCATTTTAATTTTAAGCTACAGCCCAGTAGGACATCATAACAAAGGCAGTGGGGACTCTAAAATGCACAACCCCATTCTGAGGTAATTAAGAAAAAAAAAGAAGAATAAAACCAGCAAAAGAAAGTGTTTTGTATTTAAATTTCTCCTTATCAGTTTGTCCTTGATGCTGTTTTGTTAAGACTGCTTGTTGAATGGACACACATGTGTTCAATTTAGTGTGTTTACTAACAACACAGCTACATTAGTGCCACACTATTGTCCTTGCATCATTTATCATCTGTCATTTAATGTTTGCACATAAATGTTCATATTCCTTATCACAAGGTCGTTATAGAGAATTGCTTGGAATCCTCTTGTGATTTCACCTCTTAAGTCATATTTTTGCAGTAATGTTTGATTGCTGCTGGGTATAGTCATTGGGATTAGGAAATGGTTAAGCCTTCCTCCTATGAAAGTGTTGTGGTAATTCATTGTTTTTGCTAACAACAGATGGATTTTCTTATCCCTTGAACAACCATGTTAGGAGAGACGCACTGTGTTTGTGTTACTTATCCTCCTGAGTTTATGAACCCGACTGTAGAAAACTAACAAATCTAGCTAAAGGACTGTTTAATAAGAAAATTTTGAATTACAGTTGTAGACAATCATACAGTGCATCTGGGAAATATTTATTTTTTCCAATTTGTGTTGCAATACAGATTTCTTTTGAAACTGAAGCATACTTTTCTTTTGTATTACACTGACAGAAAGTAGTCTATGAAAAGGTGAAATAGTATCTTGTTTAAAATCTGTAAACCTTAATGATTGGAGTTCACACAAATTTTTGGAGGAAAAATTTAACAGTAAAATTCGCAATATTTAAGACGTTTATAATTTTAAAAAATGGTTTTATAAGCAAGGTTTCTTAAATAACAACAACAAAAAAAGAAAGTTAGCATAAACCACTTAGGAACACAGCGAAAATTTGCAGAAAATTCTGATGCCAGTCCATAACACATATAATATGGCCACCTGTTCCTACCGTGGATCTTTTTAGTTGTGTTGCTCTCAAGTCTCACTCCATGTTTTCAGTGCAGGTATTCATTTACCTCAGTTTTTATGCAATGTGGCTATTAGAGATAAGTTCTGATTTAGCTTTCAATTTCAGAGGAAAGTTTCAGATAATAGCAGACATGGGTGGTGGAGAAAATCTTGATAATGTACATTCTCAGAATGAGACCTACAAAGAAGCACAATTGCAGTAGACGAAGGTTGTTTGTGTGATCATTAAATACATGGATAGAGAGAAGTTCCACTCCCTGATTTACTGACTAAAATACTCACAATCGCAGAAGATGGGGTAGGTTTATGTGTCTACACACTGAGCACAAATGAGCCTTTAACTCTGTGTAAAGTTGGCTTTTCTCAACATGTTGTTTGGCCTTAAAAAATCACTTCCAGCTAATGGTCTTTTAGTGTCATAAAAGTGCCATTGAGTAACAGCTGAGGCGATGCAGAGTTCACTATGGTGCCCAAAGTACTCAAAATTTACTACCTCTGTCTGCTGAACTATTAGGTTCTTTCACTCACATTTTGTTTCATTCATTTATGGCACAATTATTGGAAAATAAAGTGTTTGCATATTTAATGTTGAGTCACTGCATATTCCTATCAGTATTAAGTCACTGTGAATGTCTTCTGTGATCAAACCAAAAGAGGTACTAACCTGGATTTTAAAGAGCATTATGTCCTCTATTGTTTTTATGTTCTGTGCTTCTCCACCTAGTGAACATTTTATCCTTCTGTCATGCTGATTAGTGCGAGGTGAGACTTGCTCAGAAGCGTGCACGCTTTGAAAGCAATCTCAGCAGCGGCGGAACCATCGAGGAAGAAGAAGGAGATGATGGCGGAGACTCTGATTCGGATGAAGAGTCCTCAGCAAAAGCCCGCTACTTTGGCTACATCAAGCAGGGCTTGTATTACGTGACGGAGATGGAACGTTTCGCGCCGCCACGCAAACGACCCAGAACAGTTGCTAAGAACTACCGCCTGGTCAGTTTGAGGTCCACCACCCCAGAGGAGCTGTATCAGAGGAAGGTAGGAGGAATTAAACATCATTACACTACACTGCACTTTAATAAGGATGATATATTGGTAAGCTTTAATCTCTCCCTGTGTTCTATATTTGAATGTATAGCTTTATTACATACTGAAGATAAATGCTCAAACTGTAGCCCACAATTATACCAGGCTTTGTTAGAAAGTTGTATTTAATAAAGTTGGATGAAGATAACTTCTTGTTTTCTTTGTGAACCCTCGTGTCACACAAAAATTGGAAAGAATTCCAGCAGGTGCATAATATTTTTGAGCCGGATGGCTTGTTTTGATCTTTTGCTAAATGCAAGCAGCATACCAAACATAAAAGTGATTTCCTTGTGCAAAAAGACATATTAGAAACTGAGAAAGGTAAATGGGGAAAAAGCAGTATTTTTAGTTTGAACCATACATGTGCTGATTCAAATGAAAGCATAGTTTAACTTCCACCTTTTTTTTTGCTCAAGTTTCTGTATAAGTAATCAAGACAAACAACATTCAAAGCTCCTTTGCAGGGTTTATGCCAAAAACCTGAAGGCATTTCTTTGGCCCAGTTGCATTTGATGGAGCTCTACCTGAAAGGAAAGAGTCAATAGGGTTTTTTATTTTGTAACATCCCTTGTAATTCCCCTAAGTCCTGTATGGAAACGAAAAAGTTGGCATATTGAATTTATCACTATCTATAAATATACTACTGTAAATAATTTAACAGTATGTTGCAAATTTGAATAAAATATTTATTTATACTAAATATTGTTTATTTAAAAGTGCATACTATGTTCCAGTGTTTGTGTAAACGTCTGCCAAACTGGCAGATGTGGGAGTATCTCAAACAAGATATTTGTGAAATGCGTACTCGCGTGCTGCAGATTAGTATCTATTTAGTAATGATTATTGTAGTGACCTCTGACATTTGCATATTTTACACTGTACTTTAAACATCGTAGATGAGAATTTTATACAAACAACAAATTACAGCTTCTGCTGCTATGGTTACAGTTTCTGAAGAGGACAATGTTATGCCTTACAGTAATGATTCAAATGATTATTATTGTGAGAGTTTTGATGAATATGACTTTGAGGCCAACTGTAGGAAATTGGATTGTGGTGTACTTCTGATTTCAGTGCCTTTTTAGAGTAAAGCTTTACAGGAACTTGTTACAATTTTAAATTTAATTTTATAAAATTATTTATTGATAATACTAGTGGTTTGAGGTCACATATGTTTCTTGTAATTATTGCTACCATGATCTGTTTAGTAATCTGATCTAGTAGTGTCATTTCTAAAGGGAGTTGGTTGTGTGGGATTTTATTTTAGGGCGACAGAATTCAGATTGGGTGGAATTCACATGCATTTTTATTTATAGAGGGAAAAAAGGAAAACTGTTCTGCCTTTTTCTTATACTTCATTCTTTTTCCACTCCCTGTTGGTCTTTGCGATAAAATATGCTGGTTTGGATTGTAAAATGACAAAACCTTCCAGGACTATTAATAGCTGCACTTCACCGTGTTTTCTTTCTAGGTGGCTGATTTCTAACTGAGATCGTCAGCATGTTATGGTGTTTTCCAAAGAACAATTCTATTCACCTACACAGTTATTCAATGAACTGGTGATCATCTCCATCTTCCAAAACATGCTTATAAATGATTTTGCAAACACAATAGATTTTTGGTTTCATAGTACACTGCTAATTATTTTTGATTGCCGTTTATAGTTGGGGAAGGTTCTTTGTGTCTTAGGTGTCTAAAAGATCATTCATAACTACATGTTCATAAGGTTTATTTAGCAAAAAGCTGTCGTCAATGTTTATGCTGGAATGTCTTTGTGTTTGAACTTGAAAGCTCATTTAGCTCAGTTGTCCAAACAACTCCTCCACTGATGTGCTCTTTTGCCTCCTGTTGAGTTACAAATTCATTTTGGAGATAAAATGGATATTGCTTATGTAATATTTCAAAGATAGTAAAATTCTAATCACATAAACCTCATGCACTGCCTTTATCATGTTAAAACTAATACAGGAGTAATGTGCACCTCGCTGTAATGTCAGTAATCAATTTCACTGAGCAGTTAGGTTTCACCGAAGACACCACATTCACTGGGAAACTCTTCATTTCTTTATGGCACTTCATTTAGCAGCAGTTGAAGGAAGTCACTACCATTTGTTTGGTCATCGACTGAATTGTAATTGGGGCTTCAGCAGAATCTGTTTCAGACTAAATAAATCTCTTTTAGCTCAGAGAAGAACTAATGTTTTGTTGGATCAGCTCCAGAGCGCTGTTGAGGAGAAAATGAAAAGCCAAGCAAGACACTCAGTCTGTTTTAAGGCTATTTTTCAGTCCCGGGGGGGTGTTTTCTGAAATGCTAATTGCTTTATAGAAATATGACTGTTGGTGCTGCTTGCTACAAATTGCAGCAAAAGACAACAACAAGCTTTATCTTGGGGCGCAGTGAGAGTGGTATCTTCCCTATCCAGTCCCGAGTTGGAGCACGGTTCATCAGTCATTTTTATGACCCATCATCTGCTGCCTTCTTCATCATTGTCATCATCATTAGATGTCATCAGTCATCACCATCAATCCTAACTGAGAGTTACAAAGTGATACATCATTATTATCTCTTTGTTACACTAGGTACCGACTGCAATTCCCCGATAGCTGATGCTGCATGTCTGCCATAATTTCTTTTTTTGTCCTTTGTTTTGTTTGTTGTGTACGTGTTCAATTTAACAAGCGTTTCAATATCTGTATGTAGTTTTGCATTTAAGGCCTTAATTATTTAGTTCAGAGTTGTACAGTTTTTTTCCTTGACCAGATCTTATTCATGTCCTGCTTGTAACCAAGATAAAAAAATCTGAATTTCCCCTGCCCCCAATCTCAGGACTCTGAGAAGAAATGGAGGATGAGACAAGGCTTGCTTTTTTTTTTCTTTCACTTTGAACTTCGGTTTAAGAGTACACTTACACTCTCTGGAAATTTGTAATATAAAATGAATAAATTAACAAATTATGATATTTTATGTGTTATATGTCATTTTCAGTGATTCTACCCAGATATTTTGTTTTTTTAAATTGATCCTTTTTTCCTTTTGCAATATCTACTCATCTGTTACTGATCTGCTTCAGTTCACTTTTTCATCATTTGGAGGTTTCTATTTTAAACATATGGGATTTATTAATAGTTTACCAAAACCGTAATGGTGTTACCGGATTTGCACTAACCTGACAGACAAACTCTTACAATTATAAGAACAGTGTTCCTCTCAGATTCATTTTGCTGAGATTATGCAGTAACACTGACTAGAGTGAGTGGGCTGTGGTCAAGTGGGTTATTTCCTTAAGCCAGCCTCTTCACATGTTAAAGCGTTTGATGCACTTGGCGGTGAAACCCTGGATGCTTTAGCGGCACACTGGCAAGACTGCAAACAGTTTCATTAGATGAACCTAGAGAGAAGAGGAAGTGTTTTTTGATGTTCCTCCTACATGAGGTTTAACTGTGTGGGGTTCTTTCTGGCCTCCAGGATCCACGCTCTGGCTAATGTGTTGCTTTTTAACTCCCACACACTAAGAGAGAGGAATCCTCAGTGTGTCTGTCGACCAGTTTGCTTGGCGGGTTACTTAGACACGCACTGAGTGGGCCTACATAAAATGTAGTGTCATTACTTTTGTTGTTAGATTAAATCATATTGCTAGGCAGTTATATGTCAAAAATCCTCAAGAACCACCACAACAGCAGAAACAATGACATTGCATGCAAGCTCACGAATGTAAATGTAAAAATGGAAACAAAATGGAAACGTTAAATAAAAAACAGACATTTTCAGTAATAACGAGGCAGATTTACTAGCTTAGTTTTAATTTCTTATCCAAAGTCAAGAAATGTGTATGGGGAAGTGTAAAATAAAATGCACCCAAGAAAGTGGTCAAAACGTAGAACACAACCATCAATTTTTAACACAGTAGCCACCCAAGACTAAAGTAGTGACAGCGAAGTCTGAAGCTTAAATGTGAGTTCAACAGATGAAGATTTACGTGGCAATTTGTCAAATCAGCGAGAGGAGGAAGTAAAGAAATGTTGTCATAGAAAAATTCTTTGGAGACCTAACCAACTGGAACCGTGTACAAAAGTTTAAGCGTTTTCTATGGGGGAAATTTCTATTTCTAAAAAGAAGTCATATGTTTTTCATTTTATGCTTCTATTGAGTAAACAGTGGCTTCTAGTGTGGTTTCAACCTCTAAGTTTGGATTTGTTGTGGCTTTATACATCTCATGCTTTTTTTAAGCTCAGAATATTTTGCTCCTGATTCCTTCTGACATTTCAGATTGTCTCTTGGTAACAACGTCTTTTTAACATGGGACTGTCTCGTTATCTGCAGTGTTGGCACATTACACATTGATTCTGAGACTGAAATGTGAATGTGTAAATCTTCCCGCTCAAGGACACACTGCTTGCAGCCACATTTAGTCAAAACCTTGACCTCCTTGCTCTTCCCTGTAATATAAAACGTGGAGCTGTTAAGGACAAAGCAAAGTGAGTTTAGTTTTGTTACACTATTCATACTGTTTAGGAAAAATCTTTTTCTGATTGATTCAGCAAAACACTGAATCAATCAGAGAAAGGCGCATTTGGCTTTAGATCTTTTATGTAGAAAATCAGAGTAAATATCAGCGTGTGAGAAAAGAAAAGCAAGAGAGAAGAAGGAAGAAGAAGAAGTGAAACTTAACATATGCAATTCTCCTTTTATATCTTATCAGTCACATACACAGTGCCTTCCACCCATCTCTCTACTGTAGGAAGTTTCTCTAAGTTTCTCCCATCTCTGGTTAATTGGTACCTCTGTCCCTAAATCAAAACTGGTTCAAAGGAGTTTCGGTTGGATAGAGAAGAAAAAAAAACATCTTCACTGAAAACTCCGTTAGCAGTTCCATAAGTATAACACTTGCTCAGAAACCTTCTTTATCACTTCATTCTTCCCAGTAAATAAACAGAAGTTTTATTTTCCAAGATGATATTCAAGGTAATTATGTGCTTTGCAGAAACAATTTTAAGTTTCATTCAAAGTTGCAAGGAGCAAAATAAATAAGGTCAAATGATTAATTAAACACACAAATTATAACATATTAATAATGCTTTTTTTGTTTTTGTTTCGTACAATTTCATTTCAATGAATCAATTCATTATAGTTCATATTTTATATTCACCTGAAGGTCTTTGTGAATAAAGTTTTAATCAGTGCTGAACCCTTGAAGAGAAGATTAAATAAAATGGTGCATACATTATATCAGATGTTTTTTTTAAATTCTTTGTTTGCTTTAAGTCTCAATCAAAATTCACTTTTTTGGCTGGAATGTATTTTTTAAAGAGGCTTTATGCTCATGCACTAGACAAAAACCCACTGCATTTCTCTTAAATCGTGAGTTCATATTCTCCTCCCTTTGCATTGTCTGCTTCATTATACAAAAAAAAGGCAGAGTTGTTGATTGTGCAAATGCTTTTGCTTTCCTCACAGATTGACAATGAGGAATATGGAGAAGCTCTGTCACTCGCTCAGGCATATAAGCTGGACTCTGATCTAGTCTACCAGAGACAGTGGAGGAAGAGCCATGTCAGCATTGCCTCAATTCAAGATTATCTGGTAAGAATTGAGGGAAATACAAGAAAAAACTGATTATTTATATCAAACGTTTAGCTGTTTATCGCTAACTAACTCTAACTCTTTTTCTAACTCTGTATCTCACTTTATCACATAATTTCTTCTTGTCTCAGTTCTCCGTATTTTATTCCCCTAAACTCTCCTAGAGCAAAATCCGCAAGCGCTCCTGGGTATTGCATGAGTGTGTGGAGCGTGTCCCAGAAAATGTAGATGCTGCTAAAGAGCTGCTTCAGTATGGGCTGAAGGGAACTGACCTGGAGGCCCTCATAGCCATTGGGCTAAATGAAGATGGTGGCAAGTGGGATACGTGAGGCTGAACACAAACATCTATCTTAGGGGCACCAGTGATTTTTACCTGTGTTGCCCCTGCGGTCAAGGAGCTTTTTCTGCATGATGTTGTTTTCCTTTCCATTTCTCAGGTTTATCATGCCTGGCGATGTGGACCTTGATGATCTCCCATATGAAGACCTCTTGTCTGATGATGAGGAGCTAGAGATGAAGAAGGATAAGGAGAAAAGGAAAATACAGGAGCTGCTAGCCAAGGTTGATTTCAGCAGGTACGCAGGTTTTACTACCAATTTTTGACCTTTAAGTCTGCAGTTTTATAGTCTAACAGTCTAACAGCTGGTGGTGAAGCATCAGTTTAACCATTGTATTGAAAACACATGAATGGTGACTGGGTTTAACCCAATTTTTGTCACTGTAATCACTGATGGAGAATTTTTCCTTGCACCTTATCTCCTGAAATCAGCTGTTCTTATCACTTTACCTCTGGAGTCATTCTCTCTATCTTTTTGTCTTTTGTGCCTTGGTCTCAACCTTTTTCTGATAGTTTTGAGACCAAACAAAACTATGGTCGTGTTAAGGATCTCTGACATTCAACTTCAGCGTTCATGTGCTATTTTATTTTCCCTGACTGAAAAAGTATGGAATATAATTTCTGAAAAGTATTTATTTCTAACCTTTGCTCTGCAATCCATTCTGCAATAAAATGTACCCATCTCTCTGACCATCCAGTCTGGCTATCAGTATCTCCTTCCATCTATCCATTAGTGTATAAGTCAGAAAAAGACTTTGTCCTATTCAGTTCTGCACAATATTGTGGGTCATTTTTGATGGTCAGCAAAAGGATGAACTAATATAAAAGTGAGGGGCATAATAGAGAGATGGTACCTCTCTTGAGAATTTGGAGACAAAAATTTTTTAAATGTTATTATTCAGTAAAAAAGGTTTCTTGATGGTTCCATTTGAGCTCTAACGTTTCCCCAAAAACCAACGGGCAAAAATATATGTGGTGGAGTTTATGAAATATGTTTGAAAAACACAACACTACAAAGTTAATTTTGCTCTGCATAATTGTTATTTGTTTTAAGCCAGTCAGACATTCTGTAGGTGTCTCTGTCTTCGAATGTAAGAGAGGATCTGTTTGGCTGTTGGATTCGAGCTGAGTTGGCAAGCAAACCGCCGGTTTGGTGTCTTTTAGGCTTAGTTAATTTAATGTTTATGTAATTATTTATTGGTATGTTTTTCCTTTTTTTTTTTTTTTACTAACCAGTGGGTGTAATCTATTTATTTATCTAGAAAACTTGGGAGAACCATTTGTTGAGTGGGTGAAAAAATCCCACCAAGGGAAACCTGACCCTCCCTAGTGGGAGATGGCTCATTTGGCAAGTTGTTGTATTGTGTATCAAAATATTACTTTATTTTTTTAGTATCCACTCTATTCCAAACAGGAAACACTGTGGCTAACGTATTAGATTTGTAAACAGAAAAAAAACAGGAGTGGATATTAGAGAGGGCTGCCAAATTTAACTCTGATAGTTTGATTAGGTGGCACAGAAGAGAGAGGATCATAAAGGCAGCCATGCTAATGAGGATGAGGGGGGAAAAGACAGAAGAAAACCATTGGCACAGATTAGTGGGTAATCTGTTGGAGGTAATTTATGCCTTTGTTGTCGAGTGCCCAGGGAAAGACTAATGAAAAACCCTTTAGTGATCACTAATCACCCCTCATACGCACATGCAAATTTGCGTGCTCATGTATCCCAAAAACACTCCTAATGTGATTTCATGCACATTACACACACCTGTTTAAATAAATGTATGTTGATGGAGGAAAATCATAAACACGTAGGGAAATTGCACTTGCTAAATGCAAATCTATACTGTTTGCATAGTTCCTGCTGGTTTTAATCTGAAGTTGCTGGATGCGTAACTGTTTTGTTCTTCTTACACCACGTTCTTACAGTAGCTGTTGAGCCTGCAGTGTGGATTTGAATGAAAACAGGCACAAACCTTGTAATGAGGAACTTTGTAATGGCTGCCATTCATTTGCTGTAATGTGTCATCATTTTGCTTGTGTGATTATCTGTGTGACTCATCGTATATGTAATAAACCGGAGCTTTAATTCAGACTTGTAGTCGTGCCAATAAATAAAAGATGGAAGATAAGCGCAGGGTTTTAGGAGGGTGTAAAAAAATCTATCACTTATAACCATAAAATAGGGTATTGCATTGAGTCATTAGTGAATTTACTTCTTAAAACATGGATATTTTTCTCTCTTATCTGTCTTTGAGTCGTCATGTCTCCCAGAGAGCTGACATGTGTTCCCAAAATGTGTTTGTGTGTGTGTGTCCCTAATGGAACCAGCCATGTTGACGGCAGGCCTGCGGCTGAGGCCTGTGAGTCACATAATAATTCTCCTAATTTTTTTTTAACTACACCACCATTACAGAAATGGCTTGGTATCGATCACATCTGCTCTTGAATAAGTCAGGGCGCCTTGTGCATCAAACCGTAGACCATCAGACAGAATGCATCTTTGATCCTGCCACGTGTCCAAACTGTGAAATAAAATGTCATTATTCCTAAATCTTGACAATCTTTGGTAAGAAAACAGAGATGAACATTTTAAAAGTCTTGATGGATATTGAGCGTTCCGATTAAATGAAACCCACTCTGTTCCTTTTAGTAGAATCTGTGCAGCATGTTTGGAGAAGAATTTAACATTCACATCATATACAAAGAAATCAGAAATTGGCGGACATGGGTGAAGATAAAAGAATGTAGTCTGCTGCAAGGTGTTTGTGTTCTTTGTAGATCAGATTTATGCTTCAGCTAGGAGTGTAATTTCCTCCTTTCTGCAGTGTTGGACTATGTTTTTCTGCCTGTGCAAGAATAGTTGAATGCAGGTTGTGTACTTCATATAAACACACTCATACACACCGTTTTGCAACAGACCACATGAATTACAGTTTAAGATGTCACAGATTTGATTCATTCAGTCTTTTCTTTCTCACATTTATAAGAAAAATTCAGAAAAATAAACTACAAACCTTTTTAAAGGCGCAGATCCTCTTCTACTCTCTGTAGTGAATTACCAGGTTTCCTTTTATTGTATTCACCACTGAACTGCAGAACCTTGTTGTTTATACTGCCTCTTAGTTGAACAACATTGCAGAATTGCAACTAGAAACTTAATTCAGACAGTGACATAATCCAGTCATTTTTGTGCATTTTGATAGTAGCTTTCAGCCAATGAAAATCTATGATTTTTTTTTTTCCTGAAAGTTTGAATATTGACATCTAAAGGGGAATATATATATATTTTTAAATTCAGAACTTTCATGTTATGGCCATGCAATGACCTATGCAATAATGGAGAAGACTGCAGACTTAAGAGTTGTCCAGCAGACGGTCATTAACACCCTCCACAGGGAGGTTAAGACAGAAAAGAATATTTCCAAAGAAACTGGCAGTGTCCAAACATAGAAATGGTAAGCTAAGTGGGAGCAAAAGAAGCAAAATAACACTGGTTACTAATTATAATGGTCCTCTTTTCAGATGAAAGTAAATTTTACTCTTTATTTGGAAATCACTCTTAGATTCTGTGTCTCTGTAGAGGAAGAGTGAAAAGACACAGAATCTAATTTGCTTAAGGACTAGTGTTAAGTTTCCACACTCAGTGATGATGTGTGAAGTCGTGCTGGTTCACTGTGCTTTTATAAAGTTCAGTCAGTACAGCTGCCAACCACATTGTGCTTCCTTCTGCTGACCAGCTTTACTGAGATACTGAATTTGTATTCTTTGAAAATGTGGTGTCATTTTCAAAGAATACGTTTTGTGGTGCCTGTCCCTAGCACCACAAAACTATACCAAACAACATCAGAACAGTTAAGACCTGATCTTAAGTAACCAGGGGTTCCTGCTTCAGAGCTAATGACTTGTAGCGTCCACCAACTGAGATCATCTACAGTACATGGACTTACTGGTCAGTTAGTTGATATTTGTTTTAAAAGCCTTGTATTTTGTTGGGCTATGTAATATTCTACCTGTTGGGTCTTCATTAGCTAACAACCATAATCATCAAATTAGCAAAAATAGATGCCTGAAATATCCCGTTAATGAGTATGTCATACTTAAATAATTAAAATAAAGTAACTTTCTGAGCATGTTTTAATTTTAATAGTATAGATTAAATGGGAGGTGGACTCAATCTGAATATTGAGGTTCATCTGCAGTGATACAGGTTGCAATTTGTCACCAAAATTAAGAAACTTCCTACAATATGAGCTATTTGCTCACTGTCAGAAGTTCTCTGTACTATTTTTATTGTTTCAAGCAATGATCAGTCACATCCTCAAGAGAACAGCAGAGGGGTAAATATATTTTTTCTACATCTCTCCTCATCCCTCTTCCTTACCCTTTTGCCATTCATCTCCTCTCTCCATTTTTTTTTCTTAACATCGCTCTGAGAAAACAGAGCAAAGTAATTACCAGTAGTGCGAGCTCCAAGCCAGCACTCTTTGATGTGCCAGAGGGTGTTTTGAGCCAGTGTTAATCTTTGTTAGTCTTTGCAGAGACACCACGATAAAACTTGATATCACCCTCGGTAATTAGGGATTAAGGATTAAAACGAAGGATGAGAGGTCAGGTCCAGTGCTGTTGATCCAAGACTGATTTTCAAGGGGCAGACCAGATCTTTCCCAGAGATTGCCTGGATCTTTAATGTTTGTAGTCATTCAGTTTATTTATAGCTGTGATTAAATGATATTGGACATTGATTTGATTCTTGTAGGATAATCACTCACCTCATTGATGGAATCCTATAAATGACTGAATAGGTTTTTGTGGTCAAAGGAAGTTGATTTAGCTGGCTTAGAAAATGATTAGTTTGGAGGGCAGTCTAGTCAAAAGTTCAATATGTCCCTGTGGGTGTCCTCAGATGAGTCAATTTCGAGTTAATTTGTGTCTTCTTGCAGTGAACAGACTAAGGCAGATATCTAGTCTCACTGTGAGTAACATTTCTGGCCAAGACCTTGTGTCAGAGTTGAGGTCTTTAATTAAGTGTCTGGATTTTACTGACATGCCTTTTGGTTTTTTATATTCAGGTTGACCCTGGAGCAGAAGGAGCTGTGTCGTAGTCGACTGAAGCTGCTCTGCTACCTGGACCGACTGGCAACGTACGAGGTAACAACAAAAACAACAAAGCCTACCCCACTGAATAGCACAGTGTTCAGTGGGGTCACAATGTATTTGTGACATTTCTAAATGTCAATAATTTCAACAAAATAAGATTCAGTTCGCAGCGTTCAGAAAAACAAAAATTTTCCAAGCTGGTTATAGGGAAATTTGGCAACTTGTTCAACAAAATACAAATGAACAGAATCAAATTAATAGTTAGGTTTATAAATGTTCTGTATTGTATGACTGGGGTCAAATATTTTGGGTTTCCTTCAAAAAGCATCTTGCAATAGGTGGTTGGACTTTTGACCCATTCCTCCTGACAGAACTGAAGTAATTTTGCCTTTTCATCTTTGACCACACATTTTTAATGGGCTAGAGATAAGGGCCTTGTGATGCCCCTCTTTTTTCCCCTCCAACTAAAGCAGTGGTTAGATCACTTTCAGTTTCATCATATCTCAACACATGACTCCAAGCATTAAGGATTCTGCCCCTTTGGGCATTTGCAAACTGTATTCTGGTCTGTTTTGTTGATTTTAGACTTCTTTCATTTTGACTGGCCTTTCAGTCCATTTGAGTTTGGGACATGTTTCATTGCAGATGGTAACACTTTAATGCCAGCCTCTGCCCGTATATTCACCATATTTTTTGCTCAGGATTCCTTGCTATAACACAGAATCCGTCTCCTTTGGGAACTGCTTGATGGCTGGTCCTTCCTATGTTGTCTTCAGTTACTAACAAGTGATTGAACAGATTAACGTGGCACCTTAAGACAAGCAGAAAATAAACACAATGAAGAATCAGACATTTTTAATATTTCCATGATGTCACAAGAAAGCAGTGTGTTTGAAAAATCCTTAATTGTTGAGGACAGTTCAAGATTCACTTCCTTTTCTTATTGAGTCTTAAAAAGTACAGGGTCTCAAGGATAAAGCGAAAAACTTTTATACTGAGATGCTTAATTATAATGCACACTTTTATGAAGACAAAGTCATCCTGACAGCGGGGCTTTGCAAGACAGGCTTCACTTTGAGAAATATCATACTGTTGCATGATCTTGTGTGACAAGGTCTCTATAAACCCCTAATGGAGGCTGTTTCCAGTTGGGCATTGATTATTCATTCTTTAGTCTGCAGGCCCAGTGGAGTCTGAATGGATGTTTTCCAAACTCACATCCTAATTTTATCCTAAGGGTCCAGCTTGAATCTGTGGGAATTAATACAAAGAGAAGGACTTAGAAGTACTATTAATTTTAATTAAAATTGCATTAAGTAAAAGGGATTCTAATGCCTCCCATATTTTTACTTGTATTTATGTGGAACACAAACACCTTTAATGTTTCCTTAAACATTCTTTATGGCTTAGATGTTTTCCCACCAGCAAACTAATGCTTTTTGCTTTCATATCAAATCCCTACAACGCGCAGAGGATTTTCTCATCTATCCTGCATGGATACTTTCTCTTAACCCCACTAATCTCTTTAGAAATATAAAAACAGCTAAAGAAGATATGGATGTGAGAGGATTTTTAAGTATATGAATGGAAGGCTGAAGAAGTGGCAGATCCTTCGTGCTCTAACACATGCATTACTGATAGACTGGCTATAGAAGCACTTCAGCGCAACAGACACGTCTGAAGTGGAGCTTGACTCTTGCAACCAAGTGCTTGAAAAAAAAAAAGTGGATTTTTATATTCAGTTTGAAGGATGTTAACATGCACACCCTGCTCATCCACAATAAATCACAAATGAACAAGGCTAAGCTTGCCCCCATGCAAGGGGAGATGAGATTTTCTTTGCCCTGCTGCATATTCAGCGCTGACAGGGTGACGTCCCTTACTTTACTCGGACATTGTCATGGTAACGGCAGGACTCGTCAGATGCCTTTTGCCCCAATCCATTTTCTCTGGCCATCTATGAATATGATATTAGGGTTTTTATCATCCCAACTCGGGCTGTCTCTGTCTGAGTATGACCCATTCAAAGGCTATCCATCACACACACACATTTTGACATGCTCTTCAACGCACACGCATATTCAAGCATGAAAGATGCTGCAGAGATTTTATACCCACAGATAAATCCCTCTAGCCAAAGGCCAGAACAACAAATGTTCCTTCCTGACATATGCACACACACACACACACACACACACACACACACACACACACACACACACACACACACACACACACACGTCCACACACGCCCACACACGCCCACACGCCATCACACGCACACACATACCTAAGATTTGCCCAAAGCAGCTCTAAGCTACAAAGTCAAATAGCATCTCTGTTGACTCTTCTTTACTGCATTTCTTCACATTCATCTGCTTCCTTCTCTGTCCCTTCCATCTTTAGTTTGGTTTGCAACAGTTATTCTGGAAAGATAACCTTTCTGCTTCTCAAATTTGTTTTAATGAACCTTTTTGTCAGTTTTTCATTTCTACTTTTCTCTGCTCCACCCTCCCTTTTTTTCCAGGAGATACTTGGTGGGCCTCATGCAGCTGAACAGAAATATGATGCAGAGTTCTTCAAGAAGTTCCGGAGTCAAAATATTGTTCTGTCTGCAAGAAACTATGCCAGGGTAACATGAGAGTCTCATTTTCTTCAGTTTGTTCTCATGATGTCTTATTCTAGCTGCATTCATCACCTTAAAAAAAGATATTCTCTGCATTTTCAGTTTCATTTTAAATAAAAATAAAACTGTAGGGACTACAGTTGACATTTTTTCATGTTTGTTTATCTGTAGGAGAGCAATGTTCAGGCTCTGAATATTCTGTTCACGTATCATGGAGAAGAACTCCTGCAGCACAGGCTGGCTATCCTCTACAACTTTCCAGAAACCACCTCTCCCCACGAATATGCCGTTCTGCTGCCCGAGGCCTGGTGAGACATAAACAGAGGCTCACATACATCATGATACAAATGATTTAAAATACATGTCTGACATGAAAAGCCAAGAGCAAGATCATGACTTCTTTTTATGAAATACCTCTCAGGTTCTTGCCAGATATGATATGGGCATATAGTGTTTTTTTTTACATATTTGTAGAAGTTTTACATTGATGTTTGGTAAAGTGTATGTGGATGTTTTGCTTTCCAGTAGTAAATTCTGATTAAGGGAGCCCTATATTATTTTTCTCACTTAATTAATTAATAAAAGCAGTTTGATTCATTTTCAATATGGATTAGACAATAAGAGATGCTCTTAGTATTTTGTCAGCTTCAAGTTATTTCAGAAATAGTACTATTTTTTTTATTTACAGTGGAAAAGTACCTACAATTATTTTTATAAATTAAAATGTAACAATAACTCATTTAGCATCAGGCTAATTTTCATAGTTGTTCCAAGTTTCCAGCGGTGACAAATGAGCTTGCTGCAAAAGGAGAATTTCTTTACTTATTGTAATTAATCTGGGACATTAAAAATCTTGTTAGAGACTATGTGTTCTATCAGGGCACATTAACGTATCTACAGTTGGAATGGTAATCCTTTACTTTAAAAATGTATCACTTTGCTTTAAAGTTTTAAAAAGTTTATTCCAAGAAGGAAAAAAAATAAAACAAGTGGTTACACAATACCTTCTGTAAGAAAAAAAAGTTCAACTGTTTATATAATTCCTCTGTTCTCTTTTTAATCTATTCTATGGCTCATAGGAGGTACTTTTATTAGCATTTTCTATGGTTCATATCATTAGTTTTATGAATGCTTACACTATTAGGCTTGCTACTAAGTACCTGAAAATAATTTTTATTTCTTTTAGTTATGTGACTCCTGTGTGCTTTAATAAGAAATCATGGTTACCATAATTCTTATTGTCTATTTATCTTAAGTAGTAGTCTGTACAGATCAACTCTCAATAGACTTGTTTGCAACTGTAATTTGCTCTGCTTGTCGGTTGATCATTATTAAAACAACCTGGCTACATCATGGGCTATTTATTAGCATATTGTTTGCCGGACCCCTGCAGAACTGCTAGCTTTGCTAAGCACTTTTTTGAGAGTGTGGTTTCATATTAATTTGCCCTGCTACTTAAAAAAACTCATTGCTTTACACTGCACTGCTAAAATAAGTGTAAATCAAAGTAAAGGTAGAAATGGTAGCTTCTGTAAGGAAAATGCAATTCTGTATTGCAGAAACAAGTTGATCAATAAAGGAAGTCAACTTTATTTCTAAAACTGTAAACGCAAACCAAAGTGCTAAGGATAAAATGTGGAAGAGTAAAAATATAAAACACAATAAAGTACACAAATTAAAATGCATACTTACATTGCAGAAAATAAAAGTCAACAAATCAATACAATCCTAATAAAAGTAACATTTTATACATGGTCATAGTCAAAACCAAAGAGCTGGTTCTTTAGACTACATTTAAAATTATCATTGGAAGAGACCTGTCTATTCTATTATGGCAATGAGATGAAGACAGCGTGTGCAAGTGCAGCAGCTCAGAGAGGTGGTGTGGGATAACACCACTTAAGGCTTTAAAAACAAATTAAAGAATTGTAAAATTAACTCTAAAATTGACAGGCGGCCATTGTAGAAGGAATAATATGCTCCCTTCTCAATGTACCATCTAAAAGCTGGGTGGCTGCATTTTGCACCAGTTAAAGACGTGACAAGGATGACTGGCTATCACCAAGGAACAGCCAGTAACAATAATCCAACAAAATTGCAACAAAAGCATGGATTACTGTTTCCAAATCATCTTTTGACAGGATGGGTTTAATTTTGGCCAGTTGCCTCAGCAGCAGAAAGCCGGATTTCACCACTGCTCTCGCTTTACTGTCAAACCTAAAATCACTATCCATTTTAAAAGCCAAATTAGTGACAGTAGGATTTAAATGGTGTGCCAGAGGACAGACAAATTTGTTAAAAAGACATGCTTAGCTGGATTAACAGGTATAAAGTTTGCTTCAGTTTACAGACAAGAAATTAAAATGAAAAACTATCGTATACTGACAAGAACATTCTAAGAAGTCTCATTTATAGAGTGCCACAACCCAAGTAGGGGACATAGCAAACATGTTTAAGAAGAAGGTGTTCTGGTCATATTAAAACAAAGGTACACTTTGATGCACAGCATCATGTTTGGGGGATACTCTGGGAAGATGGATGGAGCTAAATACACAACTGTCAAGGAATACAATCTGTTTGAGGCTGTACCAATGTTGATACTTAAGCAGACATTCACCTTCCAAGACATGAAATGGTTTAGATCAAGGCCTAATTATGTGTTAGAATGGTCCAGTCAAAGTTTAGGCCTAAATCTTGTTTAGAATCTGTGCCCCAAAAAAAGATGGACACAGATGCGCTCCATCCAGGCTGACTTAGCTTGAGCTTTTTGCTCCAAAAAATATCAGTCTGTGTATGCAGAGCTTGGTGCTTTAACTGCAGTAACATTTGGCACTACAACATATTGATAATGTATGCATGACAAACATTTTAGATATTTCTAAAACAAATATAAGAGGAATTTTTGTCCTTTCACTTCAGAATTCTGAATTGCATTGTGTTGATCTATCTCATAAAATGTATTTAAACTACATTGTTTTTGACGAAATGCAAGTGCAAAAATGATGAATATTTGGCAAGGTGCTCTACATGTTTACAGTAAAATATAAACGATAGGCTAGTTGAATCATTTTAGTATCAAGGATGCAATTGTCTGGTGTGTTTTGTCCCATGTTGGGATTGTCAGACCTTAGTTTTATTGTGTTTTTATTGTATAGAACATTTGTGCTTAAAGACTGTATGAGGCTGCTACAGTAAACAGTAGTCAAACACATTTTTAACAAAGAAACATTTATATATATAAAAACGGAAACGGTCTTCTGGATGCATGACTTTTACCATGCAGGAGTAATTGTCTTTCTGGTTTCCATCTACACGCATGCCCAGACACACTCACACAGTTCTGTACAGCCTTTCTTTTTTATATTAGGCATGTCTTGAGTTTGTATGGAGGTCAGGCGGTTGTGGCTCTGCAGTGGGCATCCATCATGGAGCTGCCGCTGTGGGCCAGTTTTCCATTTCCCTCAGCTTGTGAGCACCAACTGCTGCTCCTTCAGCACTCACACCCACACTGCAGCAGACGGCGCGCGCTCACACCATCTGTCTGGGGCTCACTCTATACACTGAAGTCTTGCTTCATTGAAACAAGGGGAGGGAGGGTGAATATAGTGTTCTTCTCTAATATCGATCAGGTCTTTGTGGGGACTTTGAGAAACATTGGTGTCGAAAAAGTTTACTTGTAGTTTGAAATTGTTTTCACAACAAATCCAAAGAGTTAAAATGCTTTGCATCCTCGCCTCACCCCTGCTGCCCTGCTCCCCGGATGTGAAGTAGATCAGAGCTGTGGATGCAGAATGATTTATTCCTCTTATTGATATCTGAACCTGCTCACCAATATTTACTCTGCTCGCTGTAACAGAGCTGTCGTTAATGAAGAAAAAAGACCAGGTAGTAAGTAAAATAGAATGAATTTGCTCAAGTTTATTAAGTCCTTAATAAACGTAATATTAGGTTTGGTCCCTTCTCCAAATTTGGATGAATTTGTGCTGCTGTAGTGTTGTTATGAATCTCTGACACTAATTTTTTCAAGTCAACATAAATCACACCTGCTACTTTCTTTTCATGTATTTTTGTGATTGGATAGAATTTATAGCAGTGCTAATAAAACTGCTGCAGCGCGTGTGCACTCAGCCTATAACGGCACCGAAGATGATTTGTAGCTGCACTATCTCTTGGAGTTTACAGCCACAATACATATTTTCTCTGTCCACAGAGGAGTAGATAACAGAAAGAAATGCACTTTTCTTCACCATGGAAGTCTCTGTGTGTAGGCATTTTTATGCTTTTTGCATGAGAATTTATTTTTTTGGGACTCATCAGCTCCAGCATATAAGGTTAAAGAATCATTAGCACAATCCTACACCTTCTCAGAAGAGTTGAAATTGTTGTAGCTGCTATGATCCATTGTTTTGGCAGTATAGTTGACAGTTTCACATGTCTATCAGTAATCAGGTATGATTGTAGTTAGTGCAACTGAACCGAAAAAAAATGTTTAACCAGTTGATTTAGACTGCATTGAAGTTGGCAGTTATTTTTTCCACTTAGGTCCGGGTTTGTTTTGCAAAGCCTTTTTACCTTAATAAATGAAATCATGATTCACAAACTGCTTTTTTTATTTATTCAGGTTGTCAAAAACAAAAGTTCCCTTTAAGGGTCCACATGCTTTTTCACAGCACTGCAGGTGGTTTATGGTTGTCCTGATAAGCTGGTTTGTTCAGTTATGTAATTTGAAATTTGCATTTGTGGATGCTGTTCCCTAATCCCTCTTTCCGTTACAGTACGGATGAAAGAGGGGAGTTGGCGTTGATCCCTTGGGAGGAGCAAAGACACAGAGAGATGGACTGGTGTGAGGCAGAGGAGTGCAGGTAAATACTTTACATTAACATTAACTGATTTTTAGCCTTTCAAATTTAAACATATTAAACTCCAACATTCAGACCATAGGGTTTAATGTGTAATTATATGATCTGCCCATATATTAACAAAAAGCCTCCCATCCACATTGCAAAATTGTAATAATTCCTGTTCCATAAAGGCCAGATGCTTGTGCTGGTATCATTATGTGAGACAAAACATGACATCCTATTATCCAAATGTTAAATAGACCCATATCAGACTAATGCTGAATCCTGTTGTGCTGCCAATTTGTGCCATTTGCTGTCTTTTATGAGGGAGGCAGCTTCATTTACAATTTTACTTTTCAGGCACAGTTTTATTACTCCTTGGTGTAGAGAGGCAATATAGATTATCGCCTATTTGGAAATGTGTCCTGGCGTTTCATTTTTGTTTAGATAATAAAAATAACGTTTTTATGCTGGTATTCTTTCCTCCATCAATGCTTTCTTATTTCTTGAGATAAGGAGATATTTTATTGCTTTGGTATCAACTCTAAATGCTAATGTTTGACTTCTTTACCATGTCATGCATACTACCTCATCAGTTTGTGAAATGTTAACAGCAGTGCTTTGATTTCTAAACTCAGCATGTTCCATAATAGAATTGGGCAACATTACAAAAATGGACATGATAGACAAAGCTCAAATGGATAAAAATAATACATTCTGTAATACATTAAATCTTGCTATTGTCTGCTGATAGTTTTCATGAGCTTTTGATTGACCAATCAAGTTAAAAAGAGTCTGATTCTAGTCAATGCCCTTTTAGTTAGTAACTAATTTGACTGGATGTAAGGATGTAATGATTTACATAAATAAAAACTCCCCTTTCAATTATCTAGAGCGGTTCTGGACCAAAGCTTGTTTGATGATGATGGTTTCCTATATGAGGATTCTCCAGAGTTGCAAAGATTTCGTACAGCCACACCGTCCATTGAGCTTCTATCTGACTGGTACCGGAGCAGAGCCCAGGACATCGACTCCACCTCCAGACAGGTATGAACATTGGAAAAAACAGCAGAACCTCTTATATCACTGTTGAGCCTAATGATGTAGAGATGATGATTTGGAATAGTTTTGTACCTTCCAGTGCCTGTGTATGCTAAAGTATTCTAAAGTTAAATGTGAGGCCATCTGTCTGTCAGCTACAGTTTAGGCTAAACTGGTCCTACAGCTTGACAATGATCCCAAAAATCACTGAAAATTTCCAGTAAAATGAACAAGAAGATAAAGAATTAAGATCTTGAAATGGCCTAGTAAAAGTCCAGACCTTGACCAGATTAAAATGATTCTCCAGCACCTTACAAGAGCATTGTAAAAGTATATCCAACTCTCAATGAACTAAAGCAACGTTGTAAAGAAAAGGTGGTGAAACTTTTTTTCCACAGTGACCTTAAAAATGAAAAAACTTCAAGCAGAAATGGATGACTTAAGATCATTGTTATAGGGTATAGGTTATATGAGTGGGTACAAAGGTGTGTATTTTCTGTTTACTTTATATTATGCTCATATCTACATGCTTATTGTATATTTCCACATTTCATATTTAGCAGATGTAACATTTTAGCCTAATTGCCACAAGTATAGCCACCTCTTAGAGCTTTCTTTCATCTGTAGATGGAAACCAAAAACTCTTTTGTGCAAACAGATATCTACAGTAGTGAGTCTAAAACGCTTCACCAAAAGGGCTTTTAGCTTTGGATGTCCAACAGTTGAAGGATTTCATTTCCAGTTGCTCTCACTTTCAGTTTGAAAACATTTTCTTGTCCCTTGTTGGGAATGAAATCAGCTCAGACTGCAGGTATTTTCTCCCATTAACATGAAACATCTTGTGCACCCCGTTGATTACTCTTTTCAGGTTCCCTCTGCTTTATTGTGACTTACAGCAGGGCAGCAGCAGAAAGCAATTAATGGAAGTCTGGCTATTGGAAAGATAATTGCTGTTGCACACTACTTTTAGATAATTGAGGGCAGAAAAGTGTGATGAGCGTGGATTCATAATGCAGAAGAGATGTTGCCAACCTCCATCAGTCAAGGTCACTTTGATCCTGTCTGTGACAGTTATTATCATATTGGCCATATGGACTTTTAATGAAGAGAAACCAAAGCTTCTGTCATCTGTGCTCTGATGCCGGGGCTGTAAAATAGGACTTGATAGGACTTGTTTAGAGGAGTAATGGGATATAAACGCTGGAGCTGCCCACTGTCTCCACCCACACCATCTAAACTGCAACCCTGTCCCCTTTTTACCTCCTTCACAGTGATGGATCAAAAATGTCAGAGCACTCTCTTTATCTTTGTGAAAGGACTAACTAGGTAGAAGTCATATTGTTCCCCTTCATTTCTCTATTTCATTCCTTTCCTTCAGCTCAAGGAGGATGGAGGAATAGAGATTTGGGGGTCCATTGCTCATTTTTGTGAGACCTGGGGAATTGTTGCTTTCATCATGCACTAGAGAGAGGGAAACTTAAAGGGTCTGAAAAAAAAAAAATCCTAGGCTTTGTTAATCTCCAGGAATCACACCAGCTTTCCCTTTCATTCTCTCCCTTGTTTCTTTTTAATTAGAACTCATCTTCTCTTGCTCCTTAACACGTTACTCCAGGAGTCTCTTGAGACTCGCCTTGCTCCTCATATCTTCTGTGCCTTCACACTTTTTCTCACACGTGTTGAAGTGACATAGATCCTAAAAATTCTGGTATTTCATTCCTTTGTAAAAGTATTCATACCATTTGAACTTTTCCAGATGCATCAGAAACCTTTGTTTCATAAAGGTTTCATGTCACATAGCAACACCAAATATTTCGTAGTTGTGAAGTCAAGCTAAAATGATGCATAGTTTATCTTTTTTTTTTCTTTTTTCAAATAGAAACCTAAAGTGTGACATGCATTTGTCAAAAATAATTCTCATTGATCAATTTTATTGTAATTACAGAAGCAAGTCTTCTTGCCTCTCTTTCCTTTGTGGTATATTTCTACCAGTTTATGAACTAGATCTGCATGATAGTACGAAAGACATGAAATCACAATATTATTGTTGAATGTCACATTGATAATACCAACTGCAATCAACAGTCGTTTTTATCATTCATGCTTTTCTTCTTCATTAACACAATGAATGTACCACTCTACCTGACCGTAGATATCTTTGATTCTAACATCCAATTAAAATTTCAGTTGGAATTAGGTTTGCACTTTGACTGGATCTATCTAATTTATCCAATTAGATAGATCCAGTCTATCCAATTGGATCTATCTAATTGACCTAATTAGATAGATGCTGAATATTTAGAGTTGTTTCCTGCTGGAAAGTGATCTTTCACCTCATTCTTAGAGGAATACCTTTTTTTTATTTAGCTTTATTTATCTTTCCATCGATAAATAGAGGGAATGTTTTTCTTCAGCTGAAGAAAAACATTCCCTCATGTTGGTGCCACCACCACCATGTATCACCGGGGAGAAGGTGTGTTCAGGCTGAGGAGTGGTGTTAGTTCACTTCCTCATGTAGTCTTTTCTATGTTGTTGAAAAGAGAGCCCCTATTTTAACATATTTTCTGTGTGCCCCACAGATGAGTCGTGTCAAACTCCCAAAAAAAACTTTTTGTGCTTTGATCCCTCCAAAATGGGTTTCTTCTTGCCACTGAATATAAATTACTGTATCACTTAAGTTTTAGCCTATTTTGTGTTTGCTTATCAAATAAAATCCCAATAAAATACATTGACATTTGTGATTGTGATGTGACAAAAAGTGAAAAGTTTTAATGATATACATGCTTTTGCAAGGCGATGCATTTTTTCCCCCTTCATAATCTGGCTGCTGTTGATGCTTGGGAGAAGGATTTAGTGTAGATAAAATGGGGCTTGATTAAAAAGGAGCGACATCAGGGGAAGCTGGAGTGTTGTGAAGCAGTCATAGAGAGTTGGCTACCAAGATGCTGAAGGGGGGGGGGATTGACAACATGACTCATATAGAGGAACAAGCTTCAAAAGCATAACATGAGAGTGTAAAACAAGAAAGAAAAAACGCAGATAAGTGCAGGGCCAATGCAGCATTTCCCACTAGGTTAGCGCATTACAAACACAAAGTGAAGAGAGGCCAACACCGACAGATGCTTCGATAGAAAAAAGAAAACGATCTCATGGAAAGAGCTCTGTGTGAAGAAAATTACCACTTATATGGGGTTGAAGAGGTGGAAAGAAATTATATTAAAAACAAGTGGTGGTTGCACTTGCAACAAAATGGCACAAAATAAGGGGATGCCTTTTGAAAAACAGAAATGAGAAAGGGGGTTGCTGGTTTACAGGGAAAGCAGATGGCCAGGCAGGGAGTTCAAAGAGAGGCCAGCTATAGTGACTGCTGAAGACTTCTATTAGAAAGTGGGAGGGAAAGAGAAGACGACGAGTGGGTCAGAAATTGAGCAGAGTTGAGAATTTGAGAGACTGATGTCTGAAAGAAAATACTAAGATTGGATAAGGATGAGGGAAAAAGGAGGCTTCAATTGAGCTGGAGGATCATAGAGAACTTACGAAAGGGAGATAATGGAGAGACAGAGAAAAGACTGAAGATGGATGATAATACTTAATCAATAATGATAATAGAGGCGGAGCTGGGGTCATAATTAAAATGTTCGATTTAGGCATGGGCTGATTGGGAGATGCTTATATGATGGAAGTACCATGTTGAATAAGAATTTTGTGAGAAATGCATAAAATGATTCAATTATTTTTATTTAAAACTAAACAAAGAAACAATTCTTTCTTCAGATTTAATAATATATTAATTTTTGTAGTTAGAGCTATACCATTACTTGCTCTGGCATTGACATTTTAACTAAACAATATAGTTGTAGTTATGAGGGGCTTACTGCATCAAATATTTTTCATTTGGCCTTTGTGATGTTTACAGACTTGCACTGATATTAAACAAGCTGATTAAAAACAAGTTAATTAGCTGTACCACCCCTGCATTTAGCTAGTGTGTTAGTGTGCTAGTATAGTAGACATTCAGAAATCTGATAATTTTACTGACATACTCTGACCAAGACTTGAAAATGTATCCCGGAGAAGAATAGGAGATTGATAAACTATGTCCAAATGTAATTAGGACTATGAAGCTGTTATGATAAACTGCTTGATTAAATGGATTGTCAGTTCTTGCTTTTTGAATCCCTTTGTAGTAGTGGTGATGTTGATAAAATAATAATAATTTAGTCAACTTTTTTTCCTTTCAGTAATGTATGCAGTAAGGATTCACTTAAGTAAAAGAAATTAAATCTTTCAAAAATTTATTTTTAAGACTTGTCAGAAAAGAAGATTGATCCTTTCATCTGCACGTAACATTTGTTTAATAGCGCTAAAAATGATTGATACTAAAACTTCCAGCCAAAGTGAAGGTTTGAGGATTCTCCTTGTTTGCATGTGGAGATTGGAGATTTGGAGGTAAACGTACGACAGTCTTCAACAAATAAACGTCACATTTATTTGTTGCTGAATTACACTATGGCTCAGTAGTCGATTTCAGTTGGTTTGTGTGTATGAACACTTCTTAAACCAATCGGGTGTGGACGACATTATGTTATTGAAATAAATATCTTTGCTGCATTATTTTAAAAATACTCGGCTATGTGTGCACTGGGCCTTAGTTTTGTGAGAGGAAGTATTTTCAAATCAATAAATTTGTCTTTCATCCAGCTGACATGCAGTAAGGATTGTGCGCTCCTTCCTACCAGAGAAGACTTTGGTCACTCTTTCACTGTGTCTAGTGTCTCATTAAGAGGGAATTTTAAAAATCAGTTTTAAACCTAGATGCTTATTTTGAAATCTGACCTGTCAACAATGAGACAGGGAAATCCCTCTCTGGAGGATCTTTTCACACATTTACTGTAGATCAATAGTCATCTCTCTCTCTCTCTTTCTGCATCCAATCAGTCCAGCTCTGAGTCAAGCTGGTTGAGTTTCTCCTGAGGCCTCTGTTTGTTTGCAAGAATGTACATTCAGCAAGGAAATATATGAAATTACTTGTCCAGTAGAAATATGCTGAAATAAGTAGTAGGTTGTAGTATGTGAGTGTGCTTATGTCTCTGTGTAAGACGCTTTGCCAAAGAAGCTCTGCTTTAAAGGAATGGAGAAAGCAATCATCACCCAGAGGCCCAGTGGCATCTGCTATTGATTGGCCGGCATCCACAGGTAGGTCCGCATCGATTGGTCGGGCATGCTGCCAGTGTATAGGTGGTCCAATATTGATCGGTTGCTCTTCTGGATGGAATTCTATTGATCCGAATAGCAGGAAGCCCAAATTGTCTGCTTTATTGTGGAACGAATAATGATTGGATATTAGCAAAGACTGATGGGTTTTACTTGGTCTAGGATTGGCTGGGATACCGTTGCTTTTTCTGTGTCCTACTTCAGTAACCTCAGGAGTGTCTTTTTATTGACCTGTTACATTGCTACCTACACCCTCTACATTCACTATAGTCACTGTCCAATTGTGACCAACATTGTGCAGAGACACAAAACTGCTAATGAAAATGCATTGTCGTACAGCGACTGCACTAATGAATGAATTCCAATATTTATAACATTTGACAAAAAGTACTCTGATATACAGTGCCAAGAAATACAGTACAGCAAATCTCACAACTTTGTCTTTTTTGCTGGATCATTGAATATTTTGTATATCGTAAAAGAAGTTTTATTTTCAGGTAAAGATAACGTGAGTAAATAAAAAATGCAGTATCCAAATGAAGAGTGCATTTATTCTGTGGAAAAAAACCCCTGCCCTAACCAATCTGTCTCTACGGAAAATAGGCCATTTCCCCTTAGTACAGATTGTGCCATAACTGCTTTGTGTTTCTTGTCAGCAAGGACATTAACATTTACTATAAGTGAAAAGAGTGAGCCCTGCAGTGCTTTAGATGTTAGTTCTCTTTTTTTGTTTGTAGTTCTGTTTATGGTTCTTCCTTATTCTAGAGGTCTGGCAGTGATCAGGCCTGGGTGTGATGAGAGAAATTTGACTAGAAACGCAGTTAATCACAGCTCATTTACACTTTGTGCATGTCTCCGTTTGTATTCCTTCTCCCGCAAGTTATTACCTTGTCAAAGACACATTCTGCTGCATTTATAGCTGCAAGTACTTGGGAGCATATTAGCCATGTCTGCATATCTAGAGAATAATTTTTCTTGCATGTTCTTATTTGCAAATTAGCTCCTCAAGTACTCTTAGAATGGATATTAGTTTTTCCCCTACACTTCATGATTTGGATGAAGGCTTTCTTTCAGTAGTTGTTAAAGTTTCCTTTTTAACACTGGGTTGAACAGTGCTCTTTAAAATCTTCTAAGCTTTATATCCTAACTCTATTTTAAACGTCTTTACAACTTTATCCCTAATCTGTCTACTGTGTTGCCATTTCTTTATGATGCTGTTTGTGCGCTAACGTTCTCAGAGGCCTTCACAGTGCAGCTGGAATATTACAGAGATTGAGTTATTCACAAGTGCACTGTATTTACTAATTGGGAAATTTCTGAAAGGAATTGCTTGCTCTGGATGTTATTGAAGGATATCAGAATGAAAAATGCCAAATACATATTAATATTACACTTTCTGCTATGTCTTTCAATTTTGAAGGACTGTGTTTTATTTTTATACTAATTCCTAATCTACAAATTAATTAAAATGTTTAATTTCATGCTTTTCTCACCATCTGAATTAATTTTACTTTTGCTCTTTCTTCTCCATTTTTATTTCTTGTCCCTGTCAGGTGGACTGCTCCTTGTCACTGGTAAGGCTGGGGAAGGAGCGGGAGATCCCAGGGCTGGAGCTCCTGGCTGATGACTTGGTCACCATGGAAACGCTGGTGTATGAGGCATCATGTGAACTCAGCCTGACACTTAAAGATTTGCAGCAGCTCGGGGACATTGACAAACTGCGCCTGCTTATGAAAAACGTGAGTGACATTTTTCCTGGTGGGGGCTCTTTTTTATAATATACTTTAAAGTGAAAAGTAGGCCTGAATTTCTCTTTTTATTGTGATTAGATTAATAATGAAGGAGCCTTGATTCAAAACAAATACTCTCGTTTTGGTTGCGCTAAATCATCGTAGGAGATGATTTAGTGCATGTTCTTATAGTTGACATGAAAGTATAATATATTATGCAGTTCAAAATAAGAACTAAAACATATTCAATGTTAATAAACTTCTAAAATCATCTAAACTAGACTTCATTGTTCACAACGGAAAAAGAAAAAGTTTCTGACTTTGAAAATATATTTAATGATGGCCACAAATTCCTGAAATCCCCGACATTTAATGATACAAACTTGCTTTCCAACCGCAGCAAGAGAGCTATGAAAGCTATTCTATTGCAAGTACTACAGTTACAAGTCCCCTTGGAGTACATGATATGAGCTGTCCTGTAAATTGTAGCTAATAACTGCCAGCTTTAGCCTGTAAGGACCATTGGCAATGGGATCTGCCACACAGGCAGGCAGCCAGCAAATGTTGTTGACTGCACTAATACATGCTGTTTGACTGGAACTCCCTTTGGGCTCTCATCGGATATATGAGTGTGTGTGTGTGTGTATGTTGTAACTGTTTACCAAACTGGCTAGATTACATCTCCCTCTCTGCTGGTGTCTGATGTCTTTCTTTTCAGAGACACAGCACAGCGAAGCAAAACGTGTGTGGGTGTGTAAGCTTGCGTTTGTGATCTAATTTTGTTTTTGAATCTCATTTTTTTTCTGCGAATATGTTCTCATCGGCACATTGGGAGTCAGGGTTGTCGCAAGGTGAGTGCAAGGCTCTCTGAAGAGCTTAGCATCTACGGTTGCACACCATTGCACTACCCACATACTTCTGTAATTATAGTTTACGTTCAGGTTTAATTGCACGCCTATGTTTTATGTAAAGGCTGTTTGAAGTGCTCCACTATGTCCAGAAAAGTAAAACTACGGAAATTATGATATACATGCAAACCAGTGCTAAAATGCTCATATTCTGGGGCCTGCCGTGGTGGCGTAGGGGATAGCGGGACCCACGTTTGGAGGCCTTGAGTCCTCGACACGTTTCGATTCCCAGATCCGACGATATTTGCCGCATGTCTTCCCCCCTCTCCTCTTCCCCCTTTCCTGTCAGCCTACTTTCATATAAGGGACACTAGAACCCACAAAAGACCCCCTGGAGAGGAGAAAAAAAAATGCTCCTATTCTTTTTCATCACATAATCTTAAACATCTTATTTGTTGTAAATATTTCACCAACATGAAAAGGATCAGAGACATCCAACTGATTTCTTACAGGGTTACTACACAGTAAGGGGGAAATATGGGACTTGATCAAAGCTTATTTTTTAGGTTTCATCATTTTATGAAGTATGGAAAAACATCTGTCCGTTCATCCATCTATCAGTTTGTCTGTCTTCCATCTATCCAATCATCAATTAATCTGTGAAGACATCAGTTTGTCCCTTTGACCATATATTCGTCTGTGTCCATCCTTTTATCTATCCCTCCATCCATTCAACCTTCAGTCTATCTGTCCATGCATCCAATCATCCATTCATAAAGCTGTCTGTTTGTCCCTCTATCTCTCTGTCACGTTTGTTCATGCAGCCATAGGTCACTTTCTGTCCATTCAGCAGGTTATGTACTCAAATCATGACCACTGTACAAACATCTGCCTTAACTTTGTATCTTAGTGTTTTGTTTTTACTTGTGCTATTTATTAAAATAAAACTGAAAAATGTATCCTGGACATTGTGTAATATTGGACCCTGATCATAAAGAACCATCATCAATGACTGATTATATAGATTTTAGCAATTCTTAATGCAATAAATGAGTTGTGCATTGTTTTGAATCAGCAAATCTTTAACTTTCTTATGGTTAACTTATGTATATTTTTGTCCTATTATTAAGGAAAACCAATGAATAAAATCTTCTGACTGTTTCTTGTCGTTTACAGTCGAATCCTGAGCGCTACAAGAAAGATGCCGTCCAGTGGATGGTGCCATTCTTGCACCGCTGTGAGGGACACAGCGAAGGCGCTGCCAAGTCTCTGCTTACAAACTACCTGGTCAGCCTGGGCCAGCAAGACCTCACTCTCCCTCTGATCATTTTCCAGCACTCTAAACCTGTCGTAAGTATCCCAAAACTCACACACATGCTGTGGTTGGTTTATGCCAGGGGCGATGCTTTTGGTCGTGTTATAAATGATAAGCCATAAGCCACTGGCATGGACAGGCTTTTTGTGTTTTATAGAAGGTACAAATCATGCACATATGTGCTATAAAGAAAGACTGTTGCTTTAGCTTTAAGGTAAATTAATTATGGATGCACAATGACATGCAGACTCCTTTGTCATCTTCTTCAGTGCCAGCTGAAGATTATTGGAGACCCAGACCAGCTGATGGAGGTAGCCTTGGAGTGCATCTACAACTGTGAGAGAGACGACCAGCTCAGCCTCTGTTACGACATTCTGGAGTGTCTTCCCCAAAGGGGCTATGGGTCAGACATACACACATCACCATGCACTGACACCCAAAGTCAGCTGGTCAGATATTTACTGCTCTGAAAATGACAACATTGATCTTCATCTTGATTTTGTTAACCGTGGTTTCAGGATGTTAAGAAGTCAATCACTGCCTTGTCCACAAAAATACAATAATCCCAATTCCCACACCATCTCTCCTTTCATTCCAGCCTCCCAGCTCTCCTTGGACCTATAAATAAATCCAAGTACCCCCTGTGTTTCTGTTTCCCCTTCCTTTGAGCCTATATTTTCCTCCTCTTTCCCGCTTATAAGTCTGACTTGCACTCCAAAGAGCCATCAGTCAACCCTGCTACAGTTCGAATATTATTTCCTACCCTTTTCCATTGCTCAATCTTTTTCTCTGCATTCCTCTTAAGTTGCGCATTTTATTGCATATGACATGAGGGCCAGCCTGGTGAGTTTCCCATGAGACTGTGTGGGTTTGCAGCACATTTAAAAGTGACTGAGTGGTCTTAAGAGAGAAAATCATTGATAAAGTGGACGTGTGGACTCCTTGAATAGCTGAAATCAAATGAAATTGTTCAAAAAAATCAGCCTTGATTGTAGAAATAAATTACCATTGTGACAGTACTCAGGTGGCTGCATGACGGGAATCTGAACTTTCAACAGTTGCACATTTTGCTCTTTTCATCTGTCTCAATTTAGCTCCACTGTGGCACTCCATGCTGTGAGTTTATGCTTTTCTATTGCACACTCGCCACAGGGAATAACTGCACTGAAACAAGAGGCACTAGAATTGGTTTGGAGCAGGGGTCTCTTTTAATCAGTGTTTAATATTATGATAATCAGACCAAATTTATTGCATTTATTTTTATGAAAAGTGACTGCTTTGGCCAGGGAGTTTGTTTTGGTGTTCCATACATGAGTGCAATATTTGGAAAAATCCTTTGGAGAGTTTTGTCAGATTTGCTACAAATATCCACTTTGACCTGTTGATGAATAAGAATTATTTGATATCTCGTAGATTGCCTCACAAAGGTCGTTACACCCTTTTAAACTTTCTCACATTATGATACATTACAGCTACAAACTTTCATGGTTTTTTTATTAGATTTTTATTTGATAGTTTTAAATCATTAGAGCTTTGTTAACCCTTTAAACAATAATAATTTCCCCACTTCTTCATAATTATACACTACCTTGTCTTGGTCTGTCATGTAAAATGCTAATAAAATTTATTGAAGCTTGGAGAAAACATAATAAGCAGTTTAAAAGGAACTAATAATTTTAACATTGCAAATGTTAAAATTATAGTTTGCTGTCAATTATTGACTCTCTAACCTCAATGATGACTTGCATAATAACAGTGGTGTTAACATTGGAAGCAAAAATTTGCATTTTTAAATCAAATCCAGTCTTGTTAAAATGGAAAACTTGAACCACAAATGGTATGAATTACCATCAACTCAATCTAAGAGCACTGGCTGAAATTTTGAAGCTCAAACTTTACCAGGATTAAGTCACATGATCAGTTGTCAGTCTAAATATGATTCAGTATGCCAATTTTTTGTATAAATTTCTCCTGAAACACACATCATAGCACTGTCCTATTGACATTACCACGTTTGTCACCAAAACAGCCAAGATACCTGACTTTGAACCACACTTGGCAGAGTTCCAATTGTTAACTGTCTATGAAAAAAAACTAAGTGAATTAAAGCCTTCATCTATTTTAGTTTTTCTCTGTTATGTTTAACTATTCAGAAAGATGAGTGGTTAAGTAACAAAAGAAGATGATGCTGTAAAGCAGAGCAGTTTTTAAGCGTTTACAGCAATTATATCTTGAGATGTTAATGTTTTATATTACTTCAGCTATACTGGAATTTGACCAGTTGTGGAATAAATATTGATCAGAAATGTTTTGTTATAGTATTGCTATACAATTATTTAAATTCATTTTATAGTACTTTTACAATGGAGAAAATGGCTCACCTTCCTTTAGGGACTTATATTCTGTGGCATTTAGATTAGAAGAATTTGTGAGGCCAGAGTGTATGTGCAACAACCTAAACTTAACTTTTCTCCTGGGAGGGATTTTTCTAACTTATTAAGCTCCCTGACCTACATAGAATGATGCACCTTTATGAACCAAGATAGAAACTGTTACTTAGCTGCTCCAGCTCAGGTTTTCTAATCTGTGACTCTGGCTAATTAAGTCTAAATCTTCTAAGAAGAACATAATTTGCCTTTCCTCTTGGCTAGAGTAAAACGTAGGAATGAACAAGACATTAGTGAATCAGGGACATAAATTGCAGGAAAAGTAGATGTGGAGGGCTAAAAGTCAGAGCTAAGAAGAAGAAAGCAGAGAAATGGGTTAAAATGTCAAGATTTTGTTTGTGTTTGGTGGGGTAGAAATACACATTTACACATGGTTTATTATATTATGTTCTCTGTAGGGGAACAGGCCAACCTAGTCCAGAATGCTTTGCCTCAAGCTAAAGCATCAATAGAGATGTATTTTTGGTAGGGAATTGATGGAGATTTATAAACCCAAAGTGTACATCTTTATTATGCAATCTATTGTTTATTGTGTGCTCCATTTTACTGACTAAAAACCTTTTTTTCTGTTTTATTGCTTTACAGACCAGAGACAGACATCACAGGATCACTCCATGACAAAGTGGACAAACTTGAAAAGCATCTAAGGTATATTTGCTCTTTATCTATCACCTCTGTTTTTGTTCACTTTGCAGATGTAGGAATAGATTAGTTTAACAGTATGTATCTACAGGCTCTAAAAGTTATATATCATAATTTGCACAGCCTTTTCCTTTCTGCTGTGTTCAATCTTTTAGATCATGGTAGACATATTTCCATGTCTGAAATCAGGAAATATGTAATTATGCAGTAGTGCTAAGATAATTTCAAATTTATGCAAATTTCAATTCCAATTTAAATTTTGTTTTACATTTAATTTTTTTGTATATATTTGGAATTTTTAATTGAACAAAACAGGATTGCCTATCGTTCTTTATCCTAATCTCTTCCACAGCTGCTATTTAAAATTCCCTTAACAACTTGTAAGGTGTTTCTGTTCTATCATTAGTGATCTATTACTTGGGAAACTATCAATGTAGACAAATTGATAAAGAATTTAGCATTTTGACTTCATAGCAACCACCAAAAAAGAGGAGACACAGATGCACACTCAGCTCACTCACTCCATATCAAAGGATCATCGACATTCCCAGTGGGTTAAAAACGCCCCAAGCGTTGGATCTATTGCGTTTTTTCTTTTTTTTTCCCTCCCTGTGGCTCCCATGAATGCACTTGGAAAAACAGTAATGATGAAGGTGAAGATGGAGGATAATGATGAAGCCGGGAAGAGGGCAGTAGCCTGACAGGAATCCCAATAAATAGGGTGATAATAAAGAAGGGAATGAACTAGCTGTGAGAAAGCTAATGTTGAAGCTCAGTTTATCTTTTACATAGTTTATATGCAAGAATCAACAACCTCAAGGATACCTCAGGGAGCTTGCTGATTGTGTTTATTGCCGTGCCATGCTGAAGTTCTGTGAGTCACACCACAGATGAATCAAGCAGCAAATGCCAAGTTTGCCCTCCGATGACTACCATAATAAAGACTGGCTACAGTTGCTGTCACTGCCACTAACTTACACATTACCCTCACAGAGCTGTAATTTTCAAGCCTTGCTGTTTTTCTTTCACTCACACACATGCATTACAAGTACAAGCCCTCACACATTCACAGGCACCTGTTTGCTATGTTAATGAGCTGCGATGGAGATCGAACATCTGTAGCAACACGACCCTGTTGAGACGGGAAGGGGTGCCACGCTAATCCGTCACCAACACCTAGCCTCTCCCTTGGTCACATAAAACAGCTGTCAGTGTGTGTTGCACACAAACACACACTTACAAATCAGTGCTGTCTCTGTGACATGCACTTTATCATGTTGTTCTTCTGACTAGAACTGTGGTTTCTCCATCTGCACTGTGTCTTACAAATGACTCTGTGCTGCCAAAATAATGAACAGCTTAGATTCTACCCGTCTTCCTGTGGATTGTGCTGGTTTTATTTTGTTGTCTTTGTTCTTTATTTAGTTTGGCTTTTCCAACTGTGGCTTCTTCTCATCATTATTACTTCTTTATTAAATACACTATAGGAAAATGTTTGTGTGGCTTTGTTGTTTGTTAAGGTATTGTAACTCGTAAAATCCCTTGATTTATTTTTACTCATGAGACTAAAAATGGTAGATCATAAATACACAATGCTTCTAACAGAAATGTGGAGAAACTTGATTTCGTAGGATGTCAATTGCAGATATTACAGTTCATTATATCTTCGGTGGAAATAAGGTCAACATTGCATCAGGGTTTCTACACAGTGTTAAAGTCTGGAAAAGTATGGAACTTATTGTATTTTTCAGATGTTTAAAAGTATGAAAAATAAGGAAAAAATTAGTACTTTGGAAAATCGAGCCTCAAAATGGAACTTGATTTAAAATTTGAATTGAAATAAAATATTACACCTGATAGAGTGCAGAAGAGAAAGTAAAGGTTAGTTTAATTTATCAATTTTCTTCAGCATCACTACATTCTGATTTTGATAGTCAGTTTTAGCTAAAATTAAAAAAGTAGCACAAATTGACTGGGTCTGGAATTCAAAGGACATAGTCTTTGGTGCCTTCCTAAAATGCTGTCTGTAGAAGGAAGTGATGAGTGACTTTATGTTAAAAAAGAGATCTATTTCTCTAGGTTTTTGAATTTATAATTTTCTTGTAAACCTGATGTTGTTTGCTTGGCAGTGTGGTGGAAGTTTTGGAGAAGCATGGCCTCCAGAAGCCCATCTCATATGTGAAGAACAGCCAGAACAGTAAGGAGGAGGCCCACCAACTAATGGTCAAGCTGTGCCGTCACACCGGCCGCAAGTATGAGCTCAGAATAAAATGTATTCATGAATGTGAAATGGGCACAACAAATGTCTGAATATGTTGAATATTTGTGTGTTGCATTCAGGAACCCTCCAGTCAGTGATTCAGTGTGGAGAGCTCTCCTGCAGGACCTGCTTGATATGCAGCAGAACGTTTACACTTGCCTAAAATCAGAGACATGTTATCAGGTATCAACAAGCAGTAAATTCACAAAAAAATTACCCCACTTAGTGCTTGTGCTAAATCTTGTAGTTTAATACCCTGAACACTGAAATTTACACTTTTCATTCAACAAAGACGGATGTAATTTCCGCATCACTTCTCCTTATATTTTCTGACTCTGGCAGATTTTTGTTGAGTCCCTGCTGTGCTCAAGCCGTGTGGAGAACATACGCCTGGCAGGGCAGCTTATGCATTGCTCCACGGTATGTTGAATAAAACTTACTTTGACACGGTCCTGCTACCCCTACTGGGTTCTCCAATCATTAAGCCGCTTATAATAAATTTCCATACTCATTGATCTCGCTGCATTTTTATTCATGTTTCCAGGTGAAACAGGATGTTCCCGTTAGCTTGTCTTTCCGGGGAAAAGGTTGTGCTTTGAAGGTGGCCTACAACAGCAGCTTGGAGTTGGTTTTGGCTGCTGCCAGGGAGTACTTCAACTCCTCCACAGCACTAACAGATCCCTGCATGGGGCTGGCCAGGTAAGGAAGAGTAGGAGTAGCTGTATTTCCATATAAAATGGCCACTTAAAAAATAACTCTTCAGCCAATTCTTACTTGGCATGAATTAGACGTAATTCAAGTGCAACAATTCAAATTTTGAAGTATGAGCCCGTTTTTAATGCCATCTTTTGTGTTATCATAGAGGTTCGGAGATGGCAAAAATTATTAAATTAAGCAAATCTCTATATAGTTACCTTAATGTGTCATGAATTATATTATGTGTAGATGAATAGAAATACAGTGAACCCTTGCTATAACACGGTTTACCTTTCACGGCCTCGATGCTTCGCGGGGTTTTTTGTGCAGTTTTTTTTCACTATGCATTGTATTCTGCGTCCTGATTGGCTAAACAGTCTCCGCGCTTCTTCTCTACCTGTGTGCCAATAACGTTACGGTATACAGCTTGGCAAATTTTGGCAAATATTTTTGCCCAGAAGAAAAAAGAGCGACAATAACTACCGATAACTATGTTCTTCTCTCGAAAAAACACACCTGCACTACAGGCTTCGGAAGAAAAAGACACTAGAGAGCGAAGTCAGGCCGCAGCGTCACAGTCAGTGGAACAGTGAAATACGCGAGTCACAATTTCTCCTACTGTACTTCATCTTGATGATTACAGTGATTATTTTACTGTAGTTATTTGTAAGAAAGCATTCTATTTGTTAAAAAAATGCTTAGGCCTGAAAACAGGTTTTGTTATTTGGTTTCAATGTAGAGCATTTAATTATGCTGTATAATAATTGTAAAAAAATAAAGGTAACTACTTCACGGATTTCGCCTATCATGGGTTCTTTTCGGAACGCAACCCCCGCGAAAAACGAGGGTTCACTGTACTTATTATATAAGATATTAGTGGTTGCATGGTGTAATACATTAATTTATTTGCTCTATCAGACACACGGTGTCATTATCTTTGGGCAGGACTAATACTGCTTTAATCAAAAATAATTGTCCTGAAATTGACTTACTATGAGGTTAACCAATCAGATTTTAGTGACAGTTTAATGGATCAATTTTCACTATAGAGCTACACAACATCGTAAATGCATTTTTTTTTTTTAGATTATTTAGATATTGACACACTTACATACTAATGTAAGTGTGTATTATTGGACAAATTGTTGTAGTTACAAAATGTTATTTCCTTTTTTATTTGCAATTGACATATTAAAATATATTTTTGTATTTAATGTTAATTGTGGTACTTTTGGCTTTTGTTGTGCCGTATGAACTATTTTTTTTCTGTTGTATCCCCTTTTAAAAAAATGAAGCAGCAAAAAGTCACTGTTGGTGTCTGCTTTCATTTTATCTTCTGTTGTGTGCTACATGAAGATTTTGTATTTTTGTTTCTTGCTGGCTTCAGATCTTAGAGGGGGGCCGCTGGATGTCTAATCTCACCGTCTGTTCCTAGTGGGGAAGTGGGACAGTAATTGGGTCGTCATTCATTTATAGTAACTAATACGGAGGCCCCCCTCCACACACTTGGACAGCATCATCTATTGTAACACTCCCACTATGTGAGCATGTGCTTCTGTGCGTGTGTTTGTTGCATATGAGTAAAAGGGAGAAGAAGCCGTATTAACTAGCATGTATTACTAGAGAGATCAACCGCCAGTGTTTTTGTGATTATAAAAGCTTCACATAGTACAGATGCACATTTTGGGAGTTTTGAGACTGGTGGAAATCTTGTTTATTACAAAATTAACTGCTTAATGGCAGAAATTTGCATAGAGCCATTATGAAGTAGTCTGTTGAAATGCACTTAAATGCAATGTTGATGGAAATGTGCAAGAACCCTTTTTGCACTGTTAGCAAGCTATAAAGTATGTATAAAAAAAAAAAAGAAAAATTAAGACCAGACTTAAACTTGTTGGCCTCGTGTGTATTTGATGTAGTGAACAAAATCAAAACATTTTGACAATTTGAGTACAGTTTGTACAATTTACTTCCCTGTAAAGGGGAACACAGAAAGTCCCCCTTTTCAATCTTGAATTAACTGACAACCTCTAAGACTAGATTTATTTCTGTAACTCGTTTTGTTCTCTTTTATGTTGTTGCTTAATCTTCAGTGTAGAACAGATCTAACAACTTACTGTCTGTTGTGCTTTAGATAAAAGAAAGAGCTGTTAAAATCTACTCCGGAAAAAAGTCAGACACAATTCAGCAACCATTAAGTTGTTGTCAGCAAAGCGTCTCTGTTGTGTTTGAGAAAACTCATCTCTGTTTTTGTTAGGAGGGGAAACATAAAGAAAACAAACATACAGGGAAAAAAAAATAGGAAAAAAATGTTTGCTGCATTGCCCGTCATTATTCCATGAAAGGAGGTGTCAATATTTTTGCTTCTGTTTCAAAGATAAATTGAATAGAATTATTAAGTTAAATATTTTTTAAATGTTGCACAAAAGAATCTGAAAATGATAGTTTAGGTGGAACAAACCAATGAGACTTTTTTCTGTTTCTTATTGGCTCTGTCAGTGCACACATTTAAAAATCCTTCACAACCTAAGTACATAATCAACATGTCCTTTTTGAGTTTTTCTTTCACCCATCTGCAGCTCTTTCTTCTGCTTCTATCCTTGCCAGGACAAGCCTCTTCTTCCTGGCAGAAAAATCTTCATCTTGCTTAAAGAGCAGGTGAAGCTGTGTGGAGAGTTTGTGGAGTGTGCAGTCTACTGAGTACTTATTTTTTAGAATGTTTTGGTCTCATTATTCTTTATTGGATAAATTACTACACACGTACAAAAGATAAGCCGATCCTCTCCATGGAGACAGATATAAGATCTGTATTCTCAGCTTGGGAATGTATGTTAAATTTATCATTTTGCCTTGTTTTTTTTCTGTCCCAGACCTTGTTGGTTTATTTATATCTAAAGTAAACTTGCATCTTGCTCACTTGCTCATTCAGCAAACTGCTTTATATTCTAAGTGCTATGCTGCATAATCCTCTTAAGGATAATGAGTGTGAATTGTATTCCAAGAGAAACTCTGCTGTTGTGGATCCGTCAAATTAGTCTAGACTTTGTAAATAAATCCAGTTTAGAAACCTCGTCACATTTCTGTTTGCACTGCTGAACTCTGAAATCTTCAGGATTAATAGTATTTAGTGCTAACTGGAATAAAGAAAATCCATTTAGTCTCCTTCATTTTAATCAGTTTGTAAGGTTTGAATGAACATAAGTGGGCATAGTCCTCATGTGGTGAAAACCTTGAATAACAATGTTATTGTGTTTGGGTATAAACAGGTTTTGAACAGGACATCAAAATTTATTTCTTGTGCTGCTGCCGAAGTAATAAGTAATTATTACTATCTTATTAATGTTATCTGTAACATTTGTTTATTTAGATCTGAAAACAAAAACTTGGTGTAGAATTCCTGGTAAGGAAATTCACTTAGATTTTAAGGCCTTCTTGTGTTGATTTGTATACCATTTTCTGTTCTGGTCTTTACAAGGTGACATGTGTAATAAGCTGATAATAGTTGGTAAATAATCTGTTCCAGTGGCCACCCAGTATACACCTGCTTGAAACCTAGATCTCGCCAATTATGCATCCTTTCCCAATATATTGCATAGTTTTGGCTGTAAAATATGTTTCACCTTTTGAACAGTCAGTCCACTGAGTTCAGTAAAATAAAAAAAATAAAATAAAAAAAAAAATCAGTAAAAACAACAGAACAAGCAAACATGGACCCAAAAAACCAGAGATGGGAACAGATTGTTCTAAAACATGCAACAAAACCCCTAGAAAAATGAAGAAAAAAATGTCTGAATTGGAACCAAATCTTTTTTTAATTTCTTCTAAAATGTAAAATGTACAAATAGCGAGAAGTGTAATATCAGTACGATAAAAAAATAGTTTTAGTGTGGTAGGTGTCGCCCATTTAGTTTTGCTAGATTGCTGGGGTTTTTTTGCAATTGAAAACATTTCGAAGTAGCCAAATGTCTCGTTTTTTTCATACAGCTGACTGCTGTCCACTGCAACATGTGGAGGAGCAAGAGAAAGCTCAAGTCAATCCAGTGATCTGATTTATTATAGGTAACTTCCTTTGTATTGATTGACTGTTCTTTTCCTTAGGGCATGTCTCCAACTGATCACCGACTGTCCTCCAGCCATCCAGGAGGAACTGGATCTCATCAGTGCTCTCAGTCAACTGGAGGACTTCAGCGTTCGCATTCTCCCGCTGCAAGGTGGTACACAATGTGCTTTTCCATTAAATATCCTCAGAGGCGAACTTGTCTAAAATGTTACTCTTCACCTCCCAAACACAAACGATAAAACCTGTCTCCCACCATGCATCACCCTTCTACGTATACGTTTCTCCTTCTTGTCTCTATATCTAAATATACAATTGTTTATGGATCAAACAAACATCTGCCCGATGGCCTAATTAGGATCAAAGTTTTATATCTGTGTATGCATCCTCTCTCATATTGTTTCTGAAATGCCTACTTCAGGTGTAAACCTGACCGATCTGTATTCATCTCTGCACTCGTTCTTGTGGGAACAGTTGCTTTCAGGCATTTCCTTCTGTTAAAATAAAGCAGATGAAGCAGAATGGCATATTGTCAGGCTTAAAATTCAGCATTCAAGGTCTACAGCTCCAACATTTTATACATTTTCTTGACCTGTTTCTTAAAAACAGGTGAATGAAAACACGGCTCATTGCGCTGGAGGTTTTTACTTCCAGTTTAAATTATGCTCTGTTTGTTTTCCACAACATCTCTTAAGTTCATTGAGGTTCTCATGCACATATCTTATATTCACATCTGAAGTTCCCATCACAGCAGGAGTCTAAACCTTAACTGGGTCATTGCATCACCTTAATTCTTTTCTTTTAGAGACAGTTTGATGAACTTTTACCGCTGTGCACAGGATCAGGATTATTGTGTGATGAAAGAAGGTAAGGAGGTGGAGTGGTGGTGTAAAAGTTTCTAAATTGCTGACATGCGTAAGAGTAAGAAAAAAAAAGATGGTGTGGATTTGTGAAGTAGGTTGTTAATGGGTAGCTCCTATTAACAACTGGTTAATAGGAGTTACCCAGTTTTTACCCAGCTCATTGTACACCAGGGTGTCTTGCTTTAATGTTTAGCCTACTTGAACATGTTTGGAACTACTTGTATGCATGTGTAGTGAAATAAGGTTCCCTTGGTTGCTGTTAGTACTGGGAGACCACATTACCAGCTTTCTATTGCCAAAAAAATAAAAAATAAATAAAAAATAAATCTGATAATGGCTTGAGTTTTAATTGGACTGCAGCAAGAGGGGTTTGCACAACTGTGTGTATATTTATATTTCAAGATCACAAAAATTAGGCTTAGTGATTGGTCGTGATTAATCACAGCGCCAGAGTGTGATTAATCTGATTACTTTTTAATTGATTGACAGTAATTGGGTGAATATAAATGTACATCACATTTTGATTTTAGATTTTCATTTGAAATTATGTTCATTTTTCTTCCACTTCACAATTGTGAACAACGTTAAAATCACATAAAATCCCAATAAAAAACATTGGAGCTTGTGGTTGTTACATGACTAAATGTTCAAGGGAGGTTAATAGATTTGCAAGTCACTGCAGGTAGTAAAATGACTCATACAGATGAGAAGCAGGATGTGCATCTGTGGGGCCATTGCTGATGTTTTTTTCCTATTTTTGCAGTCTGTGAACACACAGCTGAATGCTCCAGACCTGTTAACTGACAAAAAGCTCTGCTTTCAGAGCCTAGTAAATAAACCTGCTCACACTTTTGGACAATTATATATTCAAGAGCAACAACTGTTTGCTTTTATTGTCAGAGTGATCTTTTTTTTGTAAATAAACCAAATTTAAGATGGAATAGTGGAGGTTATCTTATTTATTTTACAACCAAATGTTGACTCTTTTTTTTACATGCATAAAGCAAATAAAATCATAATGTTGAAATGGCGCGTAAGTGCTTTTTTAGGACTGTAATACTACTGTTACGGTCACCATCTCATTTTATTTTCACATCAACTTAGAGACTGGAAGACGGACAAAATGCCTTAGCACAACAAAATTCCTGTGAAGAGAAAACTCAACTTATTGATTTTATTTGACAATAGTGATTGTGTGAACTGCATTTTTACTCCTCAGGGCCAAAGCTGTTTTCCCCACTGTACTCGGGTGTCATTTTATTGCACTCTTTCAAGGACACAGTACTTTTTTTCTGAATCTCTCTCACTTTCTCTCTCTCTTTTTCTCACACACACACACACACACTAAAAGAATAGCACATTATTTTTCTTAAAGCGTACAAGCCATATCCCTGCTGCAATGCTGTGTAGCAGATAAACGCACACAAGTATGAAGCCGAAGCATTTGAACATATGTAATCCATCTCAAGCTTTTTTTTCCCCTCAGCCTTTCTACAGAGCCCGAGGCAATGCGTCATACACCCTCTCTCTCCCCAGAATTCCCTCTAGGCCTCGCCCAAAGTGATGCCAACTTTTAAAGATCCTCAGAGGGGAGCAAATAATTCACAGGGCCTTGTTGAGTTTCTAAACTTGACATGTTTCAGTGCAGGGTTGAAGAAATGTGGAAATTGTAATTGGGGAATTTGTGCATCATGAATTAAAGTAAAGTTAGTTTTGTATGGAAAATATTTTCACTAAAAACGTGCTATTGTGCAATTTAGGTAGTGAATTCACTGTTGATTTACAGTAAAGCTTAAATATAAACGTTTTATCTCTTGTAATTTTTAGATCATTATTAATGAAAGCTATAGTGGAAAAATTATTTTAGGATCCTTAACATTATTTGTCTCAGCAATGCTTACTCGTAAAAGCAAAAGTTCTAAGATAAATGGGGGATTACCTTGCAATTCTTTCATTTTGTGTGGAATACAGAACTATGGGTCTTTAAACTCACTTTGAGCATTTCTTTCCATCTGTTATTGCTTATCCTTAGACTTAAAATGTCTCACTTTGCAGGTCAGACTTCAGAAGTTGCAAATATTGGTCAGAAAAAGTCTGATCAGTGCATCTCTTGTTTATGTATGCATTTGTTTTACTTTTAGCTTAAACTTATTTTAATTTGATCTCTCCTTATTCTAAAGTGATTATGCAGAAAACAGTTAAAGCTATTGCTGATGATTTAAAATATGTTTTCTATAGTTTTTTGCATTTATTATGTTCCACTTTATTTTTCTGACATGTTCATAGCAGCTTCATCATTCATTTCACGCAATTTCCTGTTATTGAATCATCAACTGTAACTTTCTCCCGACTGAGTGTTGTAATTTGCCACACAAGTGTGACCACCCTTTGTTTCTTTGTCTTCTGTTCTTCCCTCCAGTGCGACTGCGATCAGACCGCTTATCTCTCATCCAAGAGTGCATCGCCCAATGCTCCACAGCCTACAAACAATCTGCCACGTTGCTCAACCTGGCCTCGCTTCTACGAGTGTCAGGTACATGCAAAGTCACCTCTTTTGCTTTTGGAGCGTAATCATGTTGAAAAGGGATGGTGGGTAAACTTTAATGATTAAGACTGTCCTGCTGGCTTTTTGTGTGATACTGCTTTTAAGATGAAGTGAGATACATACAACAGAGTCCGACCTAGATGCACAATGATGCATGCATGGGTGCTTTTAGCAAGGTTGCTGACAGTTCTCACACGGCAGAGGAACAAGACAAGTGTTTCAGGTTTCAAGCAAGGATCGATTCTCAAGCTCACACTCACAAAAGCAAAACCCACATTTCTGTTCACACAAACATTGTATTGAATGGTCTCTAAATTGTTTGGTGCACTACAACATTTTGCATATTTGCTTGTCAGACACTGAATCGGTACGAGGCTGTTTGGTCTTTATATTAACAATTTCCTCCATCAGAATGACAGTTCAGTTAAACCTTCTTTCTTTACTAATTTATTTAGCAGAAAGTTTACATTTTATTCCTAGTTTAGCATGTGTTGCTCTTAGAAGGTGATTTATGAAAGTTTTTATCCACTGCCATCCACTAATCACTTCTTCTGGAATTGATTTATTCCCTGATGTTGCTTAAAAATAAACCTTAAACTTTTGTATGTCCACTTGTATGCTGCTTAACTATAGCTGTTTTGTGAAGTTCTCAGCAATTTGCTAGAGAACAAAAAAAAATCACAAAAACCAAGGGACACAGCAGAGGTGTCAAAGATGAATCTGTAGAGGAATTTTATGCAAGGTTGCAATATCTCAAGCTTTAGACATCTTGCACAGTTCAAAACATCATCTAAAAATAAAAACAGTATGGCACAGTTGCAAACCTACTAAGACAAAAGTGTTCACCTGAACTGAAAAGATGAAAAAATACAGAGCATTAAGCAGTGAATTAGCCAGAAAGCCCATGGCCACTCTGAAGGAACAGCAGAGATCAACAACTCAAATGGGAGAATACGTTGGTAGAACAGTTTGTCTTTCACGCCACAAATCTTGCATTTGTTCGAGGAGGACAAGAAGCCATTTTTGAAAAAAAGCCAAGTAAAATCTCAAAGTTATCCATAAGCTGTGAAGGGAACACGATAAGCATGTGGAAATAGAGGCTCCCGAACAATGAGACCAAAACTAAACTTTCAGGCCTCCTTTTGTAAAACAGAAATTGCACATGGTGATGGCAGCATCATATCAAGGTAATCCTAGTAAATAAGCCTGTTAGAAACTGCAGAAGTCTTGACTGTTTTTATTTATAATGACAGTTGTGGAGAAATGATTTTGATTAATTTTCACTCTGTGTGTATCTGTGTGAATAAATGCTTAGACCTCTGGAACAATTCTACATTTTCCATGGATTCAGAAAGGCAAAATTTCTGCTCATTCTCTTTTGGCCTACTTTCATCACCACATATTGACATTTTTCAGGTTTTTGCTGGATTTACTCTCTCTACGGGATAAATCTTTGCATCAGCATTCATCTTGTAATTCCAGTAGGGGAATCCCCTACTTTTAAACTGAATAATTTATGATTTGTTTTGAGTTTTCATATGTGGAGATGCATGTTGCACAGCTGTTCCACACCGACTGTATCGACCAGCAGTGCAATCAGTTCATTACAAGAGGAGAAAAATGTAGGCTGGCTGCAAATTGGGAAAGTTGATATAAAATCCTCAAAGAAACCTTGAAGTTAGCACTGTGACCTTTTCACCCAGGAAACCTTGATTCTAAGAGGTGAAAAAGAAAACTTTAACTTTAAAGAAGAACCTACAGGGAAATGTGTCTTCTTTTTAAGATTTCTAGAACATTTTTGGTTTCTATACGCCTCCAAAGTTTAATGTTCTACATATCAGAAATACAGGCTGTCACCCTTTTTGTGTCGCTGTATTTGTCCCTCCAGCTTTCATCTTACTGTTCTTCCAGTGTCTGTGAGTCTGTCCCTCCATCCTCTCGCTCAGAGACTTGCCACCAGCCAAAGGAAACCTGCTAACTGTTCTCATGGCATTTCTGTGTCTGTACCCCTCACAGTTAGTCAGCAGGAACCTCTCCCTGTGTGGTTTCAGAGGGGAAAAAAGAAGGGAGATGAGAGGAGGAATAAACATCCATCCATCCATCCATCTTCTTCCGCTTATCCGAGGTCGGGTCGCGGGGGTAGCAGCTTCAGAAGGGAGGCCCAGACTTCCCTCTCCCCAGCCACTTCTTCCAGCTCCTCCGGGGGAATCCCGAGGCGTTCCCAGGCCAGCCGAGAGACATAGTCCCTCCAGCGTGTCCTGGGTCTTCCCCGGGGCCTCCTCCCGGTGGGACGTGCCCGGAACACCTCACCAGGGAGGCGTCCAGGAGGCATCCTGACCAGATGCCCAAGCCACCTCAACTGGCTCCTCTCGATGTGAAGGAGCAGCGGCTCTACTCTGAGTCCCTCCCGGATGACTGAGCTTCTCACCCTATCTCTAAGGGAGAGCCCAGCCACCCTACGGAGAAAACCCATTTCGGCCGCTTGTATCCGCGATCTCGTTCTTTCGGTCATGACCCAAAGCTCATGACCATAGATGAGGGTGGGAACGTAGATCGACCGGTAAATCGAGAGCTTCGCTTTTTGGCTCAGCTCTCTCTTCACCACGACGGACCGGTACAGCGCCCGCTTGACAGCAGACGCTGCGCCAATCCGCCTGTCGATCTCCCGCTCCCTTCTTCCCCCATTCGTGAACAAGATCCCGAGATACTTAAACTCCTCCACTTGGGGCAGGACACCCCCCCTGACCCGGAGAAGGCACTCTACCCTTTTCCGGCTCAAGACCATGGCCTCGGATTTGGAGGCACTGATCCCCATCCCGGCCGCTTCACACTCGGCTGCGAACCGATCCAGCGAGAGCTGCAGATCACGATCTGATGAAGCCAAAAGGACCACATCGTCTGCGAAAAGCAGAGATGAGATCCTGAGGCCACCAAATCGGATCCCCTCAACACCTTGGCTGCGCCTAGAAATTCTGTCCATGAAAGTGATGAACAGAATCGGTGACAAAGGGCAGCCCTGGCGGAGTCCAACTCTCACCGGAAACGAGCCCGACTTACTGCCGGCAATGCGGACCAGACTCTGACACCGGTCATACAGGGACCTGACAGCCCGTATCAAAGGGCCCGGTACCCCATACTCCCGGAGAACCCCCCACAGGGCTCCCCGAGGGACACGGTCGAACGCCTTCTCCAAGTCCACAAAACACATGTAGACTGGTTGGGCGAACTCCCATGCACCCTCCAGGACCCTGCTGAGGGTGTAGAGCTGGTCCAGTGTTCCACGACCAGGACGAAAACCACACTGCTCTTCCTGAATCCGAGGTTCGACTATCCGACGGACCCTCCTCTCCAGGACCCCTGAATAGACCTTGCCAGGGAGGCTTAAGAGTGTGACCCCTCTATAATTGGAGCACACCCTCCGGTCCCCCTTTTTTTGAACAGGGGGACCACCACCCCAGTCTGCCAATCCAGGGGAACTGCCCCCGATGTCCATGCGATATTGCAGAGTCGCGTCAACCAACACAACCCTACAACATCCAGAGCCTTAAGGAACTCCGGGCGGATCTCATCCACCCCCGGGGCCTTGCCACCGAGGAGCTTTTTAACCACCTCGGCGACCTCGCCCCCAGAGATTGGAGAGCCCAACCCAGAGTCCCCAGGCTCCGCTTCCTCAGTGGAAGGCATGTTGGTGGGATTGAGGAGGTCTTCGAAGTACTCTGCCCACCGGCCCACAACGTCCCGAGTAGAGGTCAGCAGCACACCATCCCCACTATAAACAGTGTTGGTGCTGCACCGCTTCCCCCCCCTGAGACGCCGGATGGTGGACCAGAATCACCTCGAAGCCGTGCGGAAGTCTTTCTCCATGGCCTCTCCAAACTCCTCCCACACCCGAGTTTTTGCCTCAGCAACCGCCCGAGCCGCATGCCGCTTCGCCCGCCGGTACCCATCAGCTGCTTCCGGAGTCCCACAGGCCAAAAAGGCTCGATAGGACTCCTTCTTCAGCCTGACGGCATCCCTCACCGAAGGTGTCCACCAACGGGTTCGAGGGTTGCCGCCGCGACAGGCACCGACAACCTTGCGGCCACAGCTCCGATCGGCCGCCTCGACAATGGAGGCACGGAACACGGTCCACTCAGACTCCATGTCCCCCACCTCCCCCGGGACGTGTTCGAAGTTTTGCCGGAGATGGGAGTTAAAGCTCCGTCTCACAGGGGATTCCGCCAGACGTTCCCAGCAGACCCTCACAACACGTTTGGGCCTGCCAGGTCTGACCGGCTTTCGCCCCCGCCACCGGAGCCAACTCACCACCAGGTAGTGGTCAGTGGACAGCTCCGCACCTCTCTTCACCCGAGTGTCCAAGACATACGGCCGCAGATCCGATGAAACGATGACAAAGTCGATCATCGAACTGCGGCCTAGGGTGTCCTGGTGCCAAGTGCACATATGGACACCCTTATGCTTGAACATGGTGTTCGTTATGGACAATCCATGGCGAGCACAGAAGTCCAGCAACAGAACACCGCTCGAGTTCAGGTCGGGTGGGCCGTTCCTCCCAACCACGCCCCTCCAGGTCTCACTGTCGTTGCCCACGTGAGCGTTGAAGTCCCCCAGCAGAACAAGGGAGTCCCCAGGAGGAGCACTCTCCAGTACCCCCTCTAAGGACTCCAAAAAGGGTGGGTAATCTGAACTGTCGTTCGGCCCGTAAGCACAAACGACAGTCAGAACCCGTCCCCCCACCCGTAGGCGGAGGGATGCTACCCTCTCGTTCACCGGGGTAAACCCCAACGTACAGGCGCCGAGATGGGGAGCAACAAGTATGCCCACTCCTGCCCGACGTCTCTCTCCCTGGGCAACTCCAGAGTGGAAGTATGTCCAGCCCCTCTCAAGGAGACTGGTTCCAGAACCAGAGCCATGCGTCGAGGTGAGACCGACTATTTCTAGCCGGAACCTCTCGACCTCACGCACTAGCTCCGGCTCCTTCCCCACCAGAGAGGTGACATTCCACGTCCCAAGAGCCAGTTTCTGCAACCGAGGATCGGACCGCCAGGGTCCCCTCCCTTGGCCGCCACCCATCACACAGTGCACCCGACCCCTTTGGCCCCTCCCACGGGTGGTGGGCCCATGGGAGGGGGGGCCCATGTTTCCTCTTCGGGCTGAGCCCGGCCGGGCTCCATGGGTAAAAGCCCGGCCACCAGATGCTCGCCATCGTGCCCCCCCTCCAGGCCTGGCTCCAGAGTGGGGCCCCGGTGACCCGCGTCCGGGCGAGGGAACACCAAGTCCAAGGTTTTCCTTCATCATTGGGGTCTTCGGGCTGCACTTTGTCTGGTCCCTCACCTAGGACCTGTCTGCCTTGGGTGACCCTACCAGGGGCATGAAGCCCCAGACAGCATAGCTCCTAGGATCATTGGGGCACTCAAACCCCTCCACCACGATAAGGTGGCAGCCCATGGAGGAGAGGAATAAACATTTTTTTAAAATAAATAAATGCAGGAGGGAGCCTTTTGAAGGGTGCATAGCTCCAGGGCTTTGTGGTGAATATTTAATGCAGGTATCACCAACACACAAGTTAAAAACACTTTAGAGATGGGTTTCTGCCTCGACAGAGATGCTCCGTAAATCATTCAGTATGTGAGGTAAAATAATATATGAAAGGATCAGTAATAATTATTGAAATATTCCTTTTTATACTGATGTGTTTATAATTATTTTTTCCACTGATCCAGATTATCGCTTTGGGAGACTGTCTTTGTATGACATTTCACAACCTTTTGATTTCAGCGTTTGATAGGTCCATCAGGGAGAAGTACACATATTGATCAGATTATCAATATGTCTGATTCAGATGAGCTTAAAATAAATACGAAGAGCTGTGTGGATTTAAAAACAGAACAAGATGATGGTTGGTTTGCTCAGACACAAACATTCCTCTATATTGAGGTCCTGACAGCCTTTTGAAGACACCCTCTCACCATTCACCCAGAAGATATTTGACAAATACATCTCACCCCCTCTTGGTAAACACCACATCTCTAACCGTCACTCACACTTCACGCACACAGGCAGCACAGCCAAAGACCAGCGCATTTCTTCATGCAGTGTCTGTTCTTTGATCCTCGGAGCACAAGTTTGTTCAGAAGCTGCGTTTCTGTCCATGTCCCTTTTGATCTCATTGTCCTCCCCCCCTTTTGTTTATCGAGCTGACAGAAAAATCAAAGGCTGTCCCGATTCTTCACCCAGTTCCCACCTTTATTAAGATATTGGCTTTTTTTTTCTGTTTAGTGAGAAGGCATGCTGGCTGACTTTAACATCTCAAACAGTCTATTTTGGATGAAAAGATATGGCAATGACCACATTTACGAAGACATCAAATAGTTTGTGATCTCTGACTTTTCGAGACCATTTTATTGTAACGATTTAATAAGTTCTACTTGGACAATTGTGACCTTTGGAGTCAAAACCCCCAGATTTTTGCATAACATTTTATGGAAGCATTGCCACTTTTTCTGATTTCTGTCTTTCACTATGAGAAAAAAGGACAGATTTAAAATTCATTCTCTTTATATTACTAAGGACTAACGATGGCAGTCTGTCCTTTTTATCTCTTTTTGCCAAAGTGGTATTGGCTGTCGTCTCCACTACTAGCATGGACTGTTTCTAAGAGAGGACAGAAAGCAACATCTGTCTGTCCAGCAGACTTGGATATTTGGACAAACTTACTCTTTCCATATTTTCCTGTCCTGGTCTTAAAATAAGAGCCACTAAAGGACACGTTACTTGTCCAGATGTGGTGTTGCTAGGTTCCTCAGAGTCATAGAATCAAATTCTTAGAAAGTTGAATTGATTTAATGAAGGACAGAGGTAAATCAACTCAAAATTAAAGGGAAATCTCCAAAAAAGACATTTAAATAGCTTTCTAATAAGAATAATTCCTGTAACTTCAAATATGTAAAATATAGAATATTGTGAAAAAGTTGGTTCTACTGAGGTGTGATAGAAACCCAGTAACTTGCTTTGATAGCAGCCCAACAATCTATGAATATGCTTGGATACAACACACTGAAATTCTGTTTTGTGGTGTACTGTCCTTGTGGAGAGCTTCAGTGACTGTCTTCTGGGCGACTGTCCAGTCAGCAGTCTCCCTCATGATTGTGTAGCCTACTGACCCAGACTGAGGCACCAATTAGAGTTTCAGGAAACCTTCCTTTCACTATGTGAAATAAATCGATAAGAAATGAGTGACAAAAATCTATTGAACTTTCATGGCATTCTATTTTTGTGTACCTGTATCATTTTTAAAGTCCCTCTAAAAATAAAATCTATCATTGAGTGAGAGCATAAAAGAATTTACTGTCTATATTTCAAACACAATCGTGGATAAGAAAGGGAATGTAGAATTTTTTCTCCTAATTCTGTATTAAATCTAAATCTAGGGTTAAACAGTAAATGAAGTTTATAACCTTTTTGAGTCAAGTCCTGAAAATTGATTTTCACAAACGTTTTAATCAGACAAAATGTCATTAAGTTTGAAGAATATTTGAAATCCTGCCTATTTGTTGCATGTCTCTGAACCGGCTCAAGCAAAAACTTTCCCTTTGATGTGTTCAGGAGATGACGACAACAGGCGAAAAGGCCAAGTGCTGACCTTGTTGGCAGAGCAAGCCCTCAAATGTCTGGACTTTAAAGCCTCTTACATCCACTGTCAGGACCTCATGGGTGCAGGTTTGTAGTTAAATGAACTGTGAGCCAATGTGCGTAGTTAAGGGGGGGAAAAATGTTCTCTGTGCAAGAGGATTATTCATTAAACATTTCTTTCAAAGTGATTTCAATCTGTGTTTAGTTTGCAAAGAGATTTTTTTGAGGTTTTTATAGGTACAATTTATTGCGAGAAGGATGAATGATCTATAAATATGGCAAATGGTGTAATGACTTGCAACAATAACAGCAGCAAATTTTCTTTTGGAATTTGCAAAAACAGAAATCATTGAGCTGTGGTTTAAAGCTCACATGAATCTCACTGAGATTTATTTATTTTTTACTAATTGTTATTTACTGGCTAAGTGATCAAATAATATGTTTCTTCTTCTTACTCTTTCTCTGACTTTATCACCAGTATCTTTTATTGTTTACTTAAGTGTTTAGCCATTTGAAATAAATTAAAAAATATATATTTTTAAAAAATTAACACAAAAAATTATATCTGTACTTCCAAGCTGTTTTTTAAAGAAATCTATAAATGATGTTCATACCCTTGTTGTTATAAAATTGTCTGCCTAGTGAATTTTTATATAGTTGTCATATTACCCCTAAATGTATCTGAATGGTGCTGCCAACTGAAATGATAAAGTATAAAAACAGTATTTCATTCCACGAAAAATGAAGGTGGAGTGTGAATGCACACTGGTTTTCAAAATGTTTTTAAATACTTTTGTTTACTTTTACACTCTACTTTTTATGTGTTCTTATCTCTAATCATATTGTGCTTTTAAAAGACATTATATTTAGTGGCAGTGGCGCATCATGACGATCCTCAATTCTCATCATGATTAAATGTATATTCAATTGGGAGAAAATATGTGTTTTTTTATGGATTAAAAACATTAAAACTGAAATCTTAAAACATTAACAAGCCACTTAGGAACAAGTTGATTTAAATGATCTTGAATTTATCACTGTTAAGATCTTTTTTTAAATCATAAATACATCCAATTATTTCCTACTTTACTTTTAATTACTCTAGTATCGGCACAATTAGAGACCTATTATAATACGCAATATGTTGCCAAAAGTACATTGACGTGTTACCGCTTGATGCTAGAGCAATGGAGCTAGAGCAATGGAGATATTTTTCTTGCAGTGAAAAATGACAAATCATTTTCATTTTTCACTGGCAATAAAATTAAAAGTTGCTTGATTCATTTTTATGCTAAGGAGGGACAAAAAAATCCAAAACTAGTATTAGTTTGACCAAATCATAAATTATCTGTTTGGTTCACAGAGAATGTCACTTCATAGTAGCAATGAAAACTATAACTTACCAAGACAGATTAATTAGGTAAAACGGAGTCTTCTCACCCTTCTGTGACCCTGCATTATCTTCTACTGGGAAGATAATGCAGATATAAAAAAAAGAAGTATGTTCCAGGAAGAGATGATGAAAACCAATCACACGCTAAGTGTATGTTTGAAAGCAGAGTATTTGTATAGTTGTCATTCAAAAACCAACACTTTACCTTGACATAGTTCTCATAAGAAGCTTTAGTGAGTAGCACACATACTATCTTTCAGTTGATTTTCATCCAGGTAAGATTACTTTTAGACTTAAATAAGAATTTCTGTCCAATTGATGGTTTGTATAAGTAGGTGAAAGGTTTTTTTTCTATGGTCAGTGATTAATTTATATACTTACTGATACTGAATTTGCATTATATCATAAAAAGTTCATCAAAATTTGAATGAAACTATAAGATAGTCACCATCTTACCTGTCTCATTTTTCTTAACTGTGGCTCTCTTCCTCTTTTCCCTCTTATGTTTCCTCAGGTTACAGTCCAGCGTGGGAGGTGTGCAGTTTGCTCGGTCAGAGTGAGGGTTACAGAGACCTGGAAGCGCGACAAGAATTGTTAGCCTTTGCTTTGACACACTGTCCCCCAGACAACATCCACGCCCTCCTTGCTGCCTCCAGTGACTTGCAAACTCAGGTTTGGACAATATGGCCTTTTTCAAGTAAAAACTAGAATCAATTGCTATTCTGGACGCACAAAATTAGTCTTTTGAGCTTATAGATAAGATAAGATAAGATTTATTTGTCATTGTCATCAACAGATTACAACGAGATTGAGATTTGCTCGATTCGAGTTAAGATGCAGGTTATGTGTATATAGATAATATACAAAGATAAAGAAATAAATATATATAATATTCCACAGCTCTTACCATAGGTATCAAAAAACATTGCAAAAACTAATTTATTTTTCCTTATTGATTTTATTTTGTAATACTTAAATACTCGCCTTCTCAAAAAATAAATTTAATACCTCAAAAAATAAATGTAATACCCCATAACCATAAAGGTGTTTCATCTTTGAAATTTTTTCCTTTCAAAAGTTTTCTTTACAACTGCCTTTCTGAATTGTTTGTCCTGATTCTATTTTTAGGTTTATAAAGAAAAGTGCATGCTCAGTTAGGTTCAGGATAGACACCTGTCTTGGCCATTCAACAGCCTTCACACTCCCAAGAAAGTCTTTCATTGCTGAAGCTTAAAGTACAGATCTGTACACTTCAAAACTTCTCCTGTTACTTCAGCCAACACTCACAACGTTGCACAGCAGTGACCCAGTTACATCGGCAGCGATATATTCTCATATCGTCACATTGACTTGACTATATTTGACAGATGATGCCTATGTTTTCTTTCTCTGTGCTCCTTTCATCCAGCTAGACTTTAGTCAATGTGTCAGTTGTCCATAGGATCTTGTTCAAATCTTGGCAGATGTTTCTGCACATGCAAATCAGATCCAGTGTTTCTCCTCTTCACTTTTACTAATTTGTAAAGTCAGTTTGACTTCTGATGTTCAACAATTGTATGTATTTACATTCAGAAGGAGCAATTTTAGTAAAACACTTTTCCTTCTGAAAAGTGTGTTTGGCTCACATAGATATTGCAGTAAGGTTATTTTCTCTTTCTTTCCACACGTATTTCACAGATGAGGGATATAGGAGCAAAGACTGTAAGATATAATGGATAAAGGATTAAGCTGTGTGCTGAACAGGAAAGCTGATTATAATGAAAAGTGTGGTTATGGTGTGGCCCTGCTCCCAAACGTAGGTGAACACATTAATATGGCATTTGTCTAGTTGATCATAATTTATCCTCCTTTAACAAGTGCAGCACACATCTTTCCAAAGATGGGAATCAAGGAACACGTTACACATTTTATTTTTTTCCACTAAAAAAAGAGTTCCGACATTTCTTTTTATGATACTCCTTTTTCTTGTTGCAGCTCAGAAATTGAGATGACAACCAGAATGTTGTATATACACAAAGACAATAAATCATCTTATTTTAACTACACGTTTCTTCAGTAAATGACTTCTATTACTTGCTTGTTTTGCAGTTGTTGTACCAGACTGTTAATTATCAAATGGAGCCTGCCAATAAAGAGAGTGGACAAGAAGTAGCTAAGGCTGACTATCTCAAGGTTTGTGTCTTTTATTCATTTAATGTGCTTGCCTTATGTGATTATGTGATCCTTGTCTAAGCTGGTTGTCTGAGTATACCCATGTATGCAGCTGGTATACACATAAACAGAACCCTACTGCCTTCCCTACTGCTCCATATTTGATGACTTGTAAACTTAATGTTAAGGTCTGCTCAGTTCCCTTGGTTAATTTATGCCCTTTCTTCTTCTCTTCATCACTCCCTGCTTTATGATGCCTTGAGTGGGTGTTAATGTTTCATGACTTGAACTGCTTTTTGTGTATGGGAGTTCATCTGAAGCTGCCTGTTGTCATTTTATTGTTATATTAATGCCACCAGATCTCACTTGTGTATATTTAAGACCTCTAGATGTCTGTTTGCATTATTACATCTGTGTCTATAAGTATTTGTTTTCTCTTGTTTTTCAATTCCTTGACTCTCAATCCCTTGGCAAATTAAATATGGAGGAAGAATGCAAAATAATTTGGATCCAGCCCACTTGTAGTGTTAGTGGGGTTTTGGGAACATGTGGGCATAACATGGAAATGCGAAACCTGACATAAAATTTGGCTGTATAGTTACAAATACATTCAATTTGAAAAAAACAATATCTTTTTTTAAAGAGGTGTCTTTGTTGCATTATTTTACTTTCAGGATAGTTTAGAGAAGAGTTTTACTTTTCAATAATGCTGAAAACGTATTTTAAAAACAACCTGACCCCATGTGAAAATGACATTGACAGGTTGTAAGTGTTTTGCAAAAGGTGGCAATATGTCTTTTACATCGCTTTGGAGAAATTTCAGGTTGTTTAATTCAACCGTGTCAGACCGTTTTGGAGAATAAATAGCCTGCTGAAGATCATGATGACATTTAGGAACAGGACATATGTTGATTTTGAGATATTTTATCTGACTTTATGTTGTCAGATACATTCTATTCAAGTAATGTCTATTAATCAGTATGGCCTGGGACATTTCTATTTTTATGCTTTTTTTTCAGATCAGACTTTCACTTAATTCCACCTCCCACCTTAACAACATGCAACTAAAATCTCAACCTGCTGTGATTTTAGATGTTGTTGCAATCAATAACATTATGTATAAAAAATCTTGTTCTGTCATGCAGGGTCATTCTTACTTGTTAAGGCCTCACTTTGCATTCATAACACTATTAAATATTTGAAACATCTTTGGTTTCTCTTGTCACTTCTTGGTTGCAGGCTGGCACATCTAGAGACCTCCTTCATAGGACTACAGCAAAGACCATGGAAGTGTTGACCACCACTGGACTGACAACCAAGGCAGTGCTGACAGCAGTCAGTGACCACCGTTGGTGGAAGGAGTCACTTAATTACCTCCGTCCACTTCAGGTGCACACACATTACTAACCTAATGGGCCTGTATCGTAAACAGTTTGGAAGTAAAGAAACACCAACAGTGTAAAGAACATGGAGAGTTATTTGATTCCTGAGGTTTCTGTCCTCTCTCCCACTTATTCTATGCTCCTGCTCCCATTCAGACTTCATTAAAAACACCAAAAACCAAAGTTCGTCTGTTGCATAATTAATTGAAGTTCCTAAATATTTTATCATCTTGTGGTTAGTGGGCTGATAGGTGGTCACCCAGGTGGAGCACAATGCCATCTCTTGGGGTAGCTAGGGGAGTACAGTGCCCACATGGCCACTACTTTCTTAAGAAAGAGAATATGCAAGGATATGAGCTTTGACAGAGCGAGATGACTGTGCTGTGGGCATGTGGTAAAAGTTTAATTATGTTTTGATGGCTCCTCAGGGTCATGGAGCAGGAGCCACCAACCAGGAAGGGGTATATGAAAACTCCAACCTGGAGCACCAGGGCTGCAGTGCTTTTTATCAGGAGCTCATTGAGGATCCCTATGTAGACCCGGTGAGTGGCTTGGACCTGTATTTACCATGGACCATTATTTTCTACTGCTGGCCATCTTCTTAAATTGTAAAAAAGACCTGAGTAGACTCCTAACTGAGTGTGTTTAATTTGATTTTTTCCCTTCCTCATGACTTATACATTCCTTCACAAACTGTGTCAAGACAAAATAAATATTGATTTCAGTCTAAGTAATTATAATGCCAAAAGCACTTTAGAAGCACTAACATCAGGGAAGCAGCATTTTTTAAGATGGGTATTATGTTAGTCAGCAAAATCCAAGATGACTTGAAAATAAAAAAGCTGAAATACACTGCATATATTAAGCAGAAGAGGAAAGGTGAGTGGGGAAAAATCCATAAGAACAGAATGTTGAAATAAGGATTTATGGCAGCAGAAATGTGCAGGAGTAAAAAGTTAAAAAAAGAATAGATTGACCTTAATACTTAGAAAATGGTCGCTTGGGTCATCTCTGCTTTTTACTCTCAGACACAAATCATATGGATACGTAAAGGAGTGGACATAAGGCGAAACAGCAAAGGCCGATATATCTCCTCTCATGACACTTTAATAGGCCTCTCCAAATCCCTTCTTTCACTTCATCTCCACCGTTGATCCATCTTCCATCATCCATCTAACAATAATTGCTCCCTGCATCCATCTCTCTGTGCCTGATCAATGGGGTCATTTTTTTAACATACAAGTTGCATTGAAGAATAAAAGAGATGAGGAAGAGCCTGATTGAAGGAGAAAGAGACAAATGCACCGAGACAGAAAGATGAATGGAGTGTTAAAGACAGGCGGGAAACGTTCAGTGTCGAAGCGATGGCTCTGAGGCAAGTGGGGAGGAGGAACTTCATTGTTCACAACTGAGACACTTGAGAAACAACTTGCCACACAGCAATCCTATAAAGATATCATAAGGCCTCTTGGTTGCAAATCTTTGTTTAGCTCTAACATTCATTTGTCTACTTACATCTCTCATCTGTCTTAACTCCATGTGAATGAAGATGCTCAGTCATTTTAATCACATCTCTCTATTTTTTATCTTATTTTCTAGTCTACCCATCTGCAAGAATTTACTTGCTATAACCCCAAGTACTTCATCACTCTCTCCTCTTCTGTCTCTTAGAGTCAAGATTTTTACTCGTCCTACAAAGAAATGCCTCAGGAAAACTTTGCTGAGGTTTTGCTGAGGACAGGGAAATTAGCTGAGGCTAAAACAGAAGGAAAAACCTTGTTTCCTGCGACAGAAGGTAAGCATGAAAGAACATTTAATGATGGAGATAAAAGGGGTGAAATTGCTGATTTTGTTGTGATAAACTTCTTAACAGATCAAAAATGTTTGGCTATTATCACTTTCCATTTTCATGTAATTTTTACCTTAGTTTAGAATATATGTATCTGAGCAGTGACATCATTCTTGTTTATCCTGCCCAGTGGTTCTTCATTCTGAGTTTAAAGATCTTTTTATTTTTATATGTTCATATTTATGCTTTTTTATCTAATTAAGAAGACCTTCAACTTTGAATTGTATAATGGCAAGAAATTTTTGAAGATAACTTTGTCCTGTTGTTACTCAGATTTTCTCATAATTTAAGTTGAAAACAAGCTGTTAAAGCCAACATAGCCCTTTGTGGAAAGCATTTGCCCCTGGGTTGTGGAAACAACTGTCATTCAAAGTAATTATTCAATTGTTGTCGATAACTGGCAACAAGTCTTAAAAATTGCCCTGTAAGACTTTCTGGCCTCTTAATCATCTTTTGTTATAACTCAGCCTCATTATAGGGTTTTAGAGTATGAACACCCTTTGACTGTGCTTCCTTTTATTTTTGTTGTTTTTGAGGTTTTCAGAGATTTTTTTTTGTCTCTGAACTCTCACAGTTTACAAATTTATAGAACCTTTTAGTATGATATTTTGACACACATCTATATTTCTTTCCAATCACAAAAACATTTTTAAAGTTAAGAATACTTTTAATCTTTATTTCCTTGGGGTTTGAATAATCCTTGGCTCAGCTATATCTTAAGGTATTTTTCGTGAATCTTGATGAGATTAAATTTAAATGACATTGGTCTTAAATAGATCCTAAATGCAACTTTGTGACATTTGCAGAATCTCTGGTTTTAAGAAGAAGATTTGTAGCTTGTGAGTAAACTGAGTCAGTATTGTTTAACTTGGACCATTTCTCAGTGCTTTGTCTCACAATTGAAGCAGTGTCATTTGCCAAGAGCACAGTGTTGTCAACCCTTTTCCTCACACCCTGCCCTCCCTCGCCTCATCCATCTTAACCACAGAGCCCATGTGTGTCTGAGCTGGGGATAACATGGGAAGAATAGCCTCGTTCTGCTAATTAATGTATCCTCACGCTTCCCACGGCAACGGTAATTAATGACGGATCACTCCAGTGGTACCAGAGAGATAGCATCATGTCAAAACATCAAGGCCACACCATATGATGGATCACAGCTGCTCAACAAAATCAATGCAACAACAAAAGTAGAGAGCAAACATGTGTGTTTGAATAGCTATCTCTAGCCAAAGAGTGACGGTGTGTTGGTATGCATCCACATATCTACCTCGCGCACACACAAACTTCCCCGTAACCAAACTAAGGCTCTCTTATGGTTGCCTCTGCCATCCATATGCGTATCTGCCTCCCTAAAAGTCACCTTCCCTTTGGAGTTGCTTGTGAAGCGCGACGTGTTGTGAAAGAGAAAAGCCACTCCGGACGCCGTCGTCGCCCGATAACAAGCTTCGATTAATGACTGGCGTATCTGTCCGCTGCACCGGCTGTCCTTAAAAGCAGACTAGGATATGGCCTTTAAGAAAATAAATACACTGATTTTCCACCTGACCCCTGATAAGGTGGAGGTAATTAATGATGACAAGGGTGAACATTGACTCAGCGGCATTGAGGTGCACAAGTGCTTAACATGAACAGACACAAAGATGCACAGTTTACATTGAGCTACACACTGAGCATTATGTGCTGCCACCGGCTGGCCATAATCACTTGTTTTTCCGTAATATGTGCCGCCATCCTGCCACATTTAGCTGATGTACAAATCCAAATTGATGTGTGCAACAAACTAGCCTTGTCTTATGCCCATTCTCCTCCATGAGGTCTCTTTATCAGTGTCCCCCTTCATCTCTCTCTAAAGCAGAAATATCTCCTGCTTTAAAGTCAGGGTTATCTACTTTGAGAGTGTGTGTGTGTTTAAGGGGGTGTACGTGTTTACCCCTCTGGTAATTCCTGTCCCGATGGTATCTGTAACTTTAGAGAGGCGTGTAATCAGCTCATTCTGAGGTGTAGCTCATTGAAACCTAGGGGGTAGGAGAGGAGGGAAGAGAAAAGTGAGTTAAGGGAGGAGGTGGGCTCACTTCCTAAGAGAGCTGTTATGGCTCTTTAAACGTCCTCCACCCCTGCTCACACAGAGAAGTTTCAGCTGAACATGTCAGCCACTGGATGCTTCTGTATGCGTGCACAGTGGTGTGCATTTTGTTCTTCAGAGCATGTGTCTTCCTTTACCCCTGAACCTGTCTCTCAGCCAGTGTCCATGCTCTGCTTTCTTCTGTCTGTTCCAGTTAGTCTGCTGCTCTTATCACAAGCATAGGCCTCTTCTTCTTTGTGGACTACAAAGTGATTTTGTCTACTTCCCTATGCTCACTCCCACTGTTTTCTGTGTGTGTGAGAATCAGGTAGTGAGTGATTAATTAAGTGTGTTTGTGTGCTCAGAGTGGTATGGGTTCATCTGCAGTGGTAAACCTGAAAAGTGTGTGTGATATGTTTGTTTACTTTCTGATTTCTCTTTGTCTTTTAGCCAGGCAGTGTACAAAAAAGTCAGTCTTTGTTTTCATTTTGACTTTGTAGAGCTGATAAATCCCATTTGCCAGTACTTGTTTGTACCGTGTTATGTAGTCTTAAGTGTTTCACTTCTAATTGAGCACCTGCTTGGTTGAGATCCCAATAAATGCAGTCAGTCAGTATTAAATTGTTTTATTGAGTGATCGGTGCAGTAACCTTTTGACCAAAAAAGACTTCTGATCAACCTAATTCTGTAAAGATTTTAAACCCTAACCCTTTTAAGATCTGATTTAATGATAAAAAAAAATGTAGCATTTGCTTCATTAAAGAACCCTTTATGGATTCCTTATGTTTTTTTTTCTTTTCTCTATGTTTTAAAGCTTCAGATTATTAGGAAGAAGACAATTGATTACCTAACTATGTACTATGTGTATTTGGTTTTATATGCCTTGGCTTTATATCTTCTAAACTTTTGCATTCGAGAAAATGAGCACCATCCCAAAAGTTGAATGAAGTGTTCATGGAGTGATGTGTTGAAGCCATTAATGGTTAAATGTATCATACTGTATCCAATAGAGATACAGTGGAATGACAGGCCATTCCAGCCTGACAACCTTCCAGTGTGGCAGAATTATAACCTTGCAAAAATGAGTTGGTCAAATTTTCTACAGAGTGATGTAAAAACTCACTGCTAGTTATTTCAAGTGCATAATTAGCACAATTAGCTAGGTTTTAGGGGAAGTAGGGCAGTTCAGAAGGAGTGAGGAGAGAATCCAAAATTTGACCAAAATGTTAAGGACATTTCATATTTACACTACAACCCTTCCCTTGTTTAAGAGGGCTAAGTTAGCTGTTCATTTAAAGTCTTTTCTTCTCCTTCTTCCTTTGCATCCCTCCATTCTATTCAGTTTTGCTGCAGCTGGCCAATGATGCATTTCCCAGAGACATGATGCTGGCTCTGTCCTACTTACTGGCCCTGCCTCAGGTATGTGCACGCAGTCACACACATTATCTAGTGGCAATGTACATGCTTTTCTCTTTCAGTGCAGTTATACTTTTAACATTTCTGTGTTACCCATAAACTGCATCGAGAGTAACAAACAGATCTTAATCAATAAAGATTAAAATGCAATACAGAGACATGGTGCACGTCTGTGCCTTGCAAGTGTTTTTTACCCTTGAATTTCTTTGGTTTTCTTAGATTACATCCACAAACATCAGCACATTTTGTTGAAATATACCAACATAATGTAGCATACTGCTGAAAAATACATGATTTTTGAAGGTTTTTATTTTAAATTAAAGCCTGTTATCAGTGTTGTACATATGTAATTTCCCTTAGTGTGGCCCAAGTGTATCTTTACCAGCTATGCAGACATAAAGGCCACAGGTTTTGCTACAATTTGATTTAGCTAGCTTCTTCTATAAGAGATGAAAATACTTGTTTGAAAGAAAGTGTAGTGGTTGTGTCATCTGTGAGGTATTTTAAAAGTTGGAATCAGATTATGGGATTAAATTTTATCACGTATAATTCAAAGTGAATTTTATACATTTTCTATACATTTTACAGCTATTCTGGTAAAAATACCTAATGCGTTGACTGTTTTTTTCCCTCTAACATATGGTCTCTAATACATGCAGGTGTTGGATGCCAACAAGTGTTTTGAGAAGCAGTGCCACTCTGCTCTGTCACTCCAGCTGGCTGCTTACTACTACTCCCTGCAGATCTATTCCCGCCTCGTGCCCTGCTTCAAGGACAAAAACCACACTCTCTATCAGGTTTGCATGTGACCTCAATGAATGGTGATAAAAGATGGTGGTATGCTAATCATTTAATGCCAGTAGCTGTATCAAAGTGAAAAGGTTTTACATCGTCTTAATGTTTTAATGAGGGCTCCTTTCTTGTCAAAATGCCAAAGTTCTAAAGCCTCAAATGTCTAAAACACTTGGTCCTTTTAAAGTATAAGCACTAAAGTTCATTTTGATTTTATAAAGATAGTTGTGGAGAGCCCCGGCTTAAAATATGAAACTTGGAAAAAGTCTGGATCTGTCTGATAGCTAGAGAGATGGATGGATAGTGAATGTATAGCTAGATGGGTGGATAAATGATCAATGAATGGATGACTCAATAAGTAAAGAGAAATATCGATTAACAAATGAACAGATGGATGGATGTTATTGATGGATGAATAGCAGGTCTGTTGACTTGATGGATGGTTGAAAAACAAACGCATGTACAAATGAGAGGATGGATGGTTGTGTAGATAGTGGGATGGATGGCTGGCGGACAGACGAATGGATGGACAAACGGATGGATATGTGGCTCAGGGATGAAGACCTAGTGGGATCAGTGCATGGATGGGTAGTTGGATGTCTCGATGACTAGAGGGATAGATACATGGACTGATAGATGGAGTGAATGGCTGGATGAATGGTCAATCCATACATCCAGAGGCATGGATGGACCAATCAATGGATGGCTAAAAAGCCAGTGGGAGAAGTGGATGGATAACTAAAAACACATAGATGGATGAATAACAAGGGGGGTGATTTGATGGTTACAGGGACAGACCTCTACAAAAAAGAGATTGGATAAAAGTATAATCTGGTTGGGCCAGATTTACTGTGAAATAGTTTAGTAAAGTAATGGATTTGTTTTTATTAAACAAATCCAGCAGCTCTGGGAAGATATTCTGGCATCCTGCAAAGAAATTCAAGCAGAAACTATCCACAAACTCACAAGTTCAATGGATGCAAGAATTGTGCAGGTGATATCAAAGAAGGAGTCCTATGTTAACATGTAACTCACTCTGTTAAGATGTTTTTGATTGAAATAGCTTTTGATTTTAGTACATGTGACCACTTAATACTGCACATTCAAAGAATGACCGTTTGCAGTTCTTTATAATCCATTAAATGTTTAGAAAATCTGCTGTGCATAATAATTTGGAACAGTGCATTTTGAGTTTTTTATTTTTGAAAAAAATACTGATCTTTTGGGGAGCTATGTTCAGTAAATTTTGATTTATACTATAATAGTTCATTACTTGAAAATTATACTGACCATCATTTGCATTGACCATTTAAGAAAATCTGAGAAAATATCACTTGCATAATAATTTGGAACACGGTGTAAAAGCGTGTCATCCACTAATTTCTGTTTTATCTAGATTTTCTCTAAATTTGTTTTGTTTGTTCTTGTTAGAACTAATAGTTTCATTTTAGTTGGGAAATTGAGTAAAAAATGATACATTTCTTTGATTGTTAGACATTACCTTTGAGATAAAACGTAAATATGTTTTATCTCAGTCAAGACTGACTGGGATACAAATATGACAGATAAGGAAAGGCGAGGATGGAGAAGAGTAGCAGTTGAGTTGTTAGGGGTTGATTGGCACAGAATAAAGGAAGAAATGGCTCTGACCTTTTTCTTGAGTGGTCTGTGGCTCTCATGGGTTTTAGTTCAGGTAGGAAGAGGGAAGTAAAATGTAGAAATAAAAGACAGATAAAATAGAGAGAAGAAGGAAAGAGGCCAGCAGAAAAAGTTAAGTGTGTCCCAGTTGACATTCAAGGTCAGCACTGTGCACAGAAATGTACACTTGCACATCCCTACCCACACAAATACACTGGCAGCCAATGCTGCACACACATTTTCACTTTGATGCACACAGTCTTCCTGCATCTTAATGGCAGTAATCACTCCTCAACCTCCTGCCTCAAGTAAAGTTCAAGCCCATTAACTTAAAATATATATACAGCCTTTTTTCTTTTCCCTTCTCTGTAGTAGCTGCACTTTCAAATTTTAGCTCTTTCCTTCCGTTTTGTTTACCATCCGCTTCCCTTTTTGTTGCTTCAGTGTGAACACGCTTGAGTGCTTGTTCTCATTTTGTTTTGAGGTCTTGCTGTCCCTCAACTGTTATTGATGAGGTTATGTTAACTTCATTTCAGCGTTGTCACTCGGTTTTATGCTGTTTTCTTGTCTCACAGGTATGTGTTCTCTATTACCTTGTCTTAAAAAAGTGTTTTAAAACATTGTAACGGCATAAGAACTGAAATGAATTTCAGTTAATCCTACACTTATTCATATCTGTGGCATTTCTGATATTTCATTTCATTTGAGATATTTAAGATAATCTCTCAAAAGATAATAAAATAATCCTAAAAAATTATCTATTTTATTCACATTATATTTAAGAATGGCATGTCAGAAATCTTTTATATTTATTTTAAAAACTTTTTGTCTCATTTCCTTTGATTACTGTCCAGGTTTTTGCATGTTTCCACTGATATTTCTCTGACATATCATTGGTGATGAGCTACAGGTGTTTGTGGTTTAAAGAACTCCTACCCATCACTCTCATTTTTAGCACCATATACTCATTCTTTCTGTTTCATGCATTCTGGGCTAGTCAAAAAAGGAGTATATTAAATATTCCAGTCAGAAGAGATGTTGGTTATTTAAAAGATTGTGTCTAAAATAAATCTGCCAGAGTTGGAAACAACTTTGGACTTAACTTTAGTTGTAATAGCAACATTATACCTAATGTACTTGTGTAATGTAAAGACACGATGTATACAAATTTATTAGTGTGACCATGTTTTTGTTAAATTAGGTGTTAAATATGAAAACAATATTGTTACAGACTGAAGGTATTGACGTTGAATCAGTAGTTGCTTTCTCTAGCACTAATGTCATTCCAAAATATATTTTCTTTATGTTTATCTGCTTTTAAAATTAGTTTGATCCTAAACATTTAAGTGTGACAAAAAAAAAAACCAAAATCATAATAAGCCTGTAAGGATCAAGCATTTTCTTGATGTTGTTGCTTAGGGGCTTAAGGAATTTTTCTACCTAGATATCACAAAAATTCTTTTGACACAAAAATGTCTGCAACAAGAAAAAACTGGTATGTTTCCTTCTACATCTCACACTTCTTTCTCATAAATGTTACTGTAAACAATTTCTGATTTTAGTACCACATAGCTATATTTATTTTACCCTATCTCTCCAACATAAAAAGCAAAACAAAGAAAAAAATTCTTAAGTATATAAATACTTGAGAAAACATCTCCTGGATGTTTTCAGGAGAACATCCAGTTTCCTGACCTGGACAAATTCATGAAAGAAACCCCCCCAAAAACAAAAAATAAAAACAAGGTGGCTGGTTGTTTTTATTAAAGGAAAATAATTTGAAGGTAGAGGGAATGAAAGGGATACAGCTCTTTTGTTGATGTGAAAATGGAGACTAACACAGGAAACCACTAATACAAGACAAAAATGATAACTGATTCAGTGCATCTAGCCAGTAAAAAACAGAACAGTGTCCTATTGAACAAGCATTGGGCAGACACCTTTAAGCTTGAAAAATTGTCAATAGTTTTCATGGTGCCTCTTTTTGATTGTGTTGCATTTTTTGTATTAACCACTTCTTCACTTCTTTGTTCAGTAACTTTTTTGTCCCCTACTATCCTGCATGACTTGTCAAGTCTTAGTCCTCTCTATTCACATTACTATCTAAGCAGTACATGCTCTATACATTGTACTGTTCTCTCAGAAGCTCTCTTGCTTTCTCTTATCTTTAAAGTGTCATGCATTTTACATTCTGTGATATTTAATTTCAGATAAGTATGGAAGGGTGTATTTATGTTTTATGCAATCTCTGCTTTGCATTGCAAATTGGGTTAGCAGAAGAGAAAATGTGCCACGTAGCCAAATGTTTTCTGATACATGGATGGGCATGAAACATCTGTGTGCATGCTTTTGGATGTTTGTAGTGTCTAAGTATTCCTGCAGGCTAACATTTTGGTGTTGATTTCAGTCTAAGATCTGTTTTCCTGAGACAGCGGCTGATGGATGTCTGTTTTGTGTGTGTTGTGGTGTGTCAAGCTGTCTCCGAGTGTTTCCCACTCTCTTCTTGAAGAGCAGTAACACTGTGTGAATGACTCTTGTGCCTTTTCAATTCTCCAGTGTCTATCGCATAATTTCATACCCAGTCAATAAGACACCAAACACTCAAGCTACTGAAATCATCTATTTGCAAATAGGAATAGAGCCCTCTGAGGATTTACTTGAGGTGTGTTTTTAAAGCTTCAATGAGCAGCATGTTTTCATAGCATTCTGCTGATATATTAAAGTGATTTTCAAACTGAAGCTCCCAGAAAAGAAAGAATATTGAAAGCTAGAATGAAGAATTCACTCATTTAAGATGAATTTGCAGTCTAAAATTGTGTATAGTAGCTACATGCGATTACAGAGAATCTACTTTACATGCAGTAACAACACAATAGAAACTTAACTCTCATACATATTCATAATGAATGCTATAGCAAAATGTTTTGTCATTTTTAGTGAACGTCAATATCCTGCAGCACTATCATTTCAGAATTAAGAGAATCAATCATTCACACTTTTCACTGCAATGTAACTCTCTTCCTGGAGGTCGTGTCTCAACCAGCTTTGTACATCTAGAGACACATTTTTTACTCTTATTCATTTTTGTAACATTGCACAAACTTAGTCAAACTGGAAGAGCATTTATGAACATCAGTGCTCAAGCCTTGTCACAGGTTTTTAATTAAAATTTGCCTTGTGTTTGTTCCATCTTTTGACTTTAGCTAGCTCCCTTTGTCTGCTGGAGAAAAGCCAGCTAACATCATCACGCTGCCACAGTCATGTTTCACTGTTGGGTTGATGTCTCCACATTGTTACTTTTTCTCCACACTTTGTCATCTGGATTAATTCTAAAATGTTTAATTTTTGTTTTCCTCTTCAAAATGGCACAAGCCATTTCTGGTTTTCTGTCAGTACGGCTGTTTTGTCGTACTTTCAATAAAAGGCATACCTCTGAGGGCATGGTCAATAGTTGTCTTATCAACAGATCCTCCCACATGAACTATGAATCTTTGCAGCTATTGTAGAGTTCTTGGCTTCTTTGACAAATGCTCTCTGCCCTTGGGCTGCAAGTTTAGGAATACATGCATGTTGTCGATCGGAAGGATTTCCATTGTGCCATTTTTCTTCTTTCAGATGATGGATTGAATAAAGCTGTCAAATGCATAGAGCTTGGGATCTTATCTTGTAGTATAATCCTCCGGTCAACATACCCGAAACCTTCTTCTGGACATGTCTGCTTTGTTCCTTCATCTTCATAATACTGTTTATTCTCTAATGGTCTCTAACAAGCCTCTTATGCCTTCACAGGCCACAGGATTTACACTTTGATCAAATTACACACAGGCAGACTCTATTAACAAATTTTGAGTTTTTATAATTAATTGTTTGCACCAGATTGTACTTTTAGGTAAAAATAATAAAACAACTGAATATGAACTCGCACCATACTGTATTGAAATATATTGAAGTTTGTCATTGTAACTTGATAAAAATATGGAAGAATTTAAAAAGGAGTAAAACTTTTTCATATCAGTTAACTCCAAAAACTTGCTAAGCACAGCAACTTGCTGACTCTGAAGAGGAAAAAATGTTCTGTTGATACATTTCTAAGCTATCCAGAAAGTATCAGTGTCAGTAAGACCTTAATGTACTGCTTCTAACACAGTTGGGTGAATTTAATTTAGTCTGTCAATGACCTGGTCACGCTGAGAAATTTTGAGAAAGCTTTGTCGATTTTCCCTGGCTCTGTCTTTGTATGGACTGGTAGATATGTCAAAAACGTCTCTGTAGTTTTAAGTCTATATATATATATATTTATTTTTGTTCTCAATTCTTTACATACTTTTTATATTCTCTTTGTTTATTACTAGGAGTGCTTCCTGTTAATACAGATTTTTTTTCCAAGTTAAGTTAGGTTTTTTGCATTGGATATACCTTTATCTTTGATAGTATTACACAGGTGGAAGACGTTAGACGAGGACATGCACTGATCATGGAAAGGACCAAATGTCTTTAAAATTAGCTGTTAACTTACTAGGATGCTCAAGTCCAATGATGACAAACTGTTGTCTCTTGTCTAAATTTAAAACATCGTTATAGTCTAAGTCAGGGGTGTCAAACTCCAGTCCTCAAGGGCCTCTGTCCTGCAGTTTTTAGATCTGCCACAGGTACAAAACACTGGAATGAAATGACTTAATTACCTCCTTCTTGTGTCGATACGTTCTCCAGAGCCTTGCTAATGACCTAATTATTCTATTCAGGTGTGGTGCAGCAGAAGCACATCTAAAAGTTGCAGGACACCAGCCCTTGAGGACTGGAGTTTGACACCTGTGGTCTAAGTGAATCAGAAGGTGAAATAATCTTTCTCTATTAGTAAAATAAAGCTGTGTATAAACAGAAAAAATACATTTTCCCTTTCTGTCTGATATTTTTCGAGTGAATGTTTTTTCTTCAAAGTAAAGGTTATTGGTCTGAACATTGAACCCCGAGGTACTTACGCCCCAGCCTTAAGGTTCCAGTTTAGGTGTATCTGTAAATGTTTTTTCTCATTTAGGCTGTGCATTCTCATGGATCCAGTATTTCTGGAGACCATATGACCAACAATTATTTTTTGAAGAAGGGATATTTCCTTAACTCACATGCACTTTACTCTCACAAATTACAAACATGACCCAATTCGATGTTCTTTGTTTCTTGCATTGTTCTGTTGCAGTCTTACAGTGCCACTGATTGGTCCGGCATACCCACTATTGCTTTTTCTGTGGTGCTGCATACGTTTGTGTGGATGTAAATTTTTTATTAATTGTTTATGAAAATTTGCCATGTAGACAAAGCTTTAATGACCACTACTAGATCTGCCATTCACAGAAACATGTTGAAATCTCTCAGATAAATTAGATTTTAAACCAGCCTAGTGCTTTTACTGTATCTTCAATTAATATTCTTTCAGAAAGCTTTGTTGCACATTTTTTTTCTGTTCATCTATATTACTACAACAGCTTTTGTTAATTACACATAGTATACATGTAGTTTTATTAAAAATAATACCTACAGCTACAAACAATTTGCATCAAAATTAGTTGGCTACAAATAAATTTGAAATTTCTGAATTTTGTTTGACTTGAAATTTCCTTCCCTGTGTTTTTTATACAAAATCATTTAGTTATGTTAAAGTTAACTTTATATAGAATAAAATCAAACCATTTCCAAGAAAATCTGTCATTCATAATTTATACCAATATATAACCTCAAACCTGTAACTTGTCCTGTATGTTAAATTTACCTCTGTTTAAGGTTTTTGTGTGTTTCTTTTACACTTAGGTCTCTTTATGGCACTCATCTGATTTTCAGCTTTCAGTTGCCCTCTATTGGCTTTTAAAGCCTACGGTTCTTAATTTTCTCATCTTGTTATAGTTCTGAGGCATGACTGGGAAACCTATAGCTTAGCGATACAGAGACTGAGTTTCCATTACTCCCCAAGGCATAGTGAGCCACTTTCTACTTGTTCACAAGGGAAGTTTTCATTACAGTGGCTAAAGTGCTCATTTGTGAAACAAAGCTGCTTTTTGCCATAACTGTTCTGCATGTGGTGTTTACAAAATAGTCCTCTTTTTGTTTTGGTTTTGATGAACATTTACCTGCCATTATACGAGTCTCATTAATACGCTATTAGTTTGTATTTTCCGGCGCAGTTTTATGAGAATGTTCTTAGATAATTGTAGCTGTGAGTGTAATTCTTCTGTAAGCAATATGCTGAGTAAAGAGATGGAGATTTTTTATCAACACATTTATCTTCTCCTGCAGCCTCAATTCTCTCACTTATTGGAGTATTGATTTCCGTCACTTGCGGTGCGCTGCTGTACATTTAGAGCACACACGGTTGCATTATACCCAAACATGCATGATTCTTGTTTAAAAATGATCGAGCTCTATTCAAATATTACATTGTTTTTTAGAATTAAAGGGAAAAAAAAGTGGGTGTTACACTGAGAGGTGTGGTGTGGAAGAAAAAAAAACTCCTCAAAGTTGGCTGTAGCATAAACAAAGGTGGTTTATTAGGCCTCCTTCAGCACAGCATGGCTCACAGACAAGACAAAATGACATCTTCTCAAGCTTTCTTCCCCCCTTTTGGCTCAGCCAACAGTCCTCTTATATACTGTTGTCCCCACCTTCTCCATTAACTGCCCAGCCAATCAAAGTCCGGCAAACATGGGCCTTTCTATAAAAGAGCTGGGTTTGAGGCGGGCCTCCTCTTTGGTAGGTTCCAAGATGGCCGCTACAAGGACACACCCAAAAGGTAACAAACATTTCACAAACAAAAGGATCACATACACATTCTAGAATTTAAATGTTACAGAAAATATTATTGCTTCTTAACAGTGGGTTTTTTTGCAGGAGCAAAACAACGAGTTTATAAACTGCAAAGTTTATAAAACTATTGCATGGCTTTAAATTTTAGGTTCTTGTGACTTAATTTCAACAGGCAGCTTTAAATAGACAAATTGGTTTGATAAAACCAATTTAATATAAAGAAATATTTTATTGCTGCACTCGTTCTAGGTATTTCTTGAAGTGAAAGTCACAGTGATATTTAAAATGCTGATTAACAGATCTGACCTTGGAAGTGATGGACCATTGAAACAGTGGTATATTGTTGAATTGACCGGAATAACAATTTAGACCAAATAACCTCCCATTTACGCTGTTGCTTTCTTAATCTACTAACTTTAATTTCCTTGTTTTCCTTGTTTCTATACACTTGTACAAATCATATTTTCAAACAATAATCATTAGAAGTCAATATTTTACTCATCGGTACCCTGTAATAGGGGACTGGAAAGAGTCCCCTATTAGACAAATGTGCACTCTTAATGCACTGTTGCAGTTGACTGGGATTGTTGAGACTAAGTAGTTCCTAATTCTTTAATAAAATCCATGGCGTTAACTCTGCTGAATCGCTCCTCCTTGTCCTCCTCGTGTCTTTCTCGTGATCACTCCCCTTCATGGTGTTTTATGACCCACAGTGCAGCTGAGCCTGTTTATGAAGTGATTATTCCTTTACAACCTATGCCTGCTTCCCCCAACCCCCTTTGCCGTTCCACTAATTATGTGCAGATACTGGATACTCCATTGCAGTATTAGTGCTAATGAGGCCACTGACCATGAAACTAAGTGTTAAACATGACATACACACAACTCATTAAGATCATTACTACAACTTAGTGATGGCAATTTCTTTCATTTTAGCCTTTATATTACCATTCAAACAAAGTTGGTTAAATTTAAAGTTAAGCTATGTAATTTGCATTTTTTTCTCCGTCTGCTCTTGAAAATGTTTCTTTTTAATTTCTCTTATCTTTCATTAGGTTATAATTCAGGCCTATTGTAATGTAAGGTGACTTTGTGACATCCAGAGCTCTTTCTAGGATATCTCTAAAAACTCTTTAGACCATGACACTATTATCAATTTTTTATATACCACTTTGCAATTATGAAACACCTTTGTTTTTGCATCACCTGTGATTAGGCTCTGAGGGCTGATGTTGTTTGGTCCATTTATCTGCTGTTTCTACTTCAGTTGTTTTTCATTTAAAAGTAAATAAATTAAAATGTAATGTTATATTTATGAGGTATACTGAAAACCTCACTTTCTGTATAAAGACAAATCCAGACCAAGTGATGCACCAATCAGAATTTTGTGACTTCTGATCTCCAGGTTTTAAAAACGTTTTGACTGATTTTAATTCAGCCTGAATTCAATTCCTCTTTAAGAAGTGTTAAACGTGAGGATATAAAAAATATAGCCTTCCTGAAAAGAATGGTCATTAATATTTTATAGTAAAACCAGAGATGTCACACAATGTGTGTAATAGAGCGGCTGCTGTAAAACAAGGTTTTAATATTTGAAACAGCGGCAATATGATTACCACGTTAACATTTGAAGTGATCCTTAGAATCTATTATTATTGATTAGTAATGTTGGGGCTCCACTGCAGCGTAGGACTAAGAACAGAACTACACACTCAGAACAAAATAACTGGTAAAAAAAAACAACTCTGAAACCAAAGTGCAGAACATTTCCCCCAGCTTCTGTGTAGTCAATAGCTACCTTCAACTTGTCACCATGATGACTGATTAACACAGCATTGAGAACCAATTGTCCAGAAAATATTATTACTCTTTAATCTGTAATTTAATAAGCAAATTGTTTTTAAATATATGTTTCTCTTCTTTGCTGTGTGGACTGTTTGCTCTGTTAACTATAACGCTAGTTTTAGCAAATTTAAATTATAGAATGCCATTAATATTGTATGCTGGGACATACTAATGACCAGACATTTATCTATTTGGATTGGTGGTGGACACTACAAACAAAATGGCTCTAGATAAGACTTGACCTTCTAGCTCTAAGGTAACATTTCTAATTTTTACCTTGCAACCCCTGCCTTTTACGACCTTCGGCATATTTTATGTCCCAGCCTTTTGGCTGTTTTCCGACTCCTACTCTGTTCAGATATGTGTTTTTATGTTTTCTGATTAGATTTCCTGCACTCTTTCTTAGGGTGAGAATTGTTATTTCTCCTTTGGCTAGACCTTACTCTAAGATTTGCTTGTATAACTGACATTTGCAGGATCCAAAAATTGTTGATCCAAAGAGTAATTGCAAAAACCTAAACACTTGAAAAAAGAATCGGCCTTTTAAAAAATGATATTGGTTTGCTCTTCTGTCTCAGAGAATTAAGTATATTTTAATGTCAGGCAACAAGGACCAATACAACATGCAGTTTTTAAAGAATTAAGACAATTAATAAGGTAACAAATATTGTGATAACTGAAATGAATCTTTTACATTGCTTTGAAGGATCTTCTCTTCTTCTTTTTTTTGTGCCAGAAATTTCAAACATGAATTGCATGTTTAATGTCAATCTACAATATGCTTTATCTTAGGCACTACAAAATATTTATTGTATTTTGTTGAACTGTTCATAGGTTCATACAACTGTGTGTTAGTAAATCAAAATTTGTTAGAATCAAGACATTTAAATGTGATTCGGAAAAAAAACAACAAATGATGACCTTTCCCAGCATCACTGAAATGTAATGACTGGAAAAAATATATAAATTAACCTTCAAGTAAATCTCTGGCAGAAGCAAGTTTTTATTTTTTGCATTTATTGATTCTTTAGCACCTTTGCAAAGAGAAAAACATGGAGAAAAGAGCCTGTGGCATCAGCGGAATAGCTAAGGGGTCGTTAGACACTGCTGACATCACAGCAGTGCAACATCACACACTATCTAATGCAAATGTAATTCCTTCAAGCAGTTTTCACATTCTTCTCCATGAGGATTACGTCTGTGTTTAAGATATTTTAAAATTGTATCTATTTAAAGAAATTGAACAAAAAAGGAGAAACAAAAGCACAAGATAAAGGTGTTTTTTATTTTCTTTCTTTGAAGGTAATCTAAAGGGGGGAAAGGGATGTAGTATAAAGAAAAGGGGATTTTAGGGATTCTGGGGTAATGAAGGAGAGGAGATAAAGAATTTTCAGAAATTCAGCAGAAAATAGTGTTCAGAGGAGCAGGGGACATAATCCAGATCACAAACAGTGCAATGGATGAATGGCAGAAAGGAGAGAAAGAAAGACATTGCAGTATTTCATCATGGAAGCCTTTTTTTCAGTTACTTCCTTCAAACATCAGTGTGTCGATCACTGTTTTGACAGATTTTCTTCTTATATGTGTTTTTCTCTTTTGTGTCATTCTGCCTAATTTTAGGGGAACTTCAAAATGTATCATTTTGTAAATAGCCACTTATGCCTAACCACAATGTTTTGACGAAAAATACCACACATAAGTCTTAATAACAAGTCTTGGATATACATGTGACATCAGTTTTTGAAGGACAGAAAATAATTTATTTTTAAGAAACTAATGTCTGCTTTTAAAACTGTATATGTAATGCAGCAAGGAAGTTAAATACAATATAACCTATTACTGAAAATATTTACTTTTAACACATAGACTTGTTTTGCAGTTTAAGGTCTGTGTTTTACACACAGACCTATCATGTCTCTTTGGATCGCAACATAACCACATAATTGTGGAAAACAGATAACCTTGTAATACAACAAATTAAGTTACTGATCTCTGGATTGAAAAAAAAAAAGCAGTAATTTATATTTTACTCTCCTTGTTCAATAAAGGTGACCATTGTGGGATGCAGAAAGTAAATCTGTTGCTGATATCTTATTTGTGTGCCTTTCTCAAGTGGCCACATTAATAAGACATGAACTTCAAAAACATTTTATTTAAATTGATGTTCCGTGCAGGGGTGAAAATGTAACTCTGAGCACAAAGGTAGAAGTGATGCAACACGAATGGAGCTTTATGACCCTGACACCAGCTTATACTCCTGAGACTTCACAAGATCAATAACTTCAGCCCCTTCTCCTAAAAGGGGTAAGAGTTGGAGAATCCTGCGTCTCTCTCCAGACGGGGACGGCAGATGCTGAGAGCATATTCTTAAATCTTATAGAGCACCAAGGAGAGGAAAAGGTTCCACTCCCTGAATATCCCAGAGATACGACTGCTACTCTTGGTTTTCTCTACCCATTTGAAACTGATAACTGCAAGCTAACAATTGAGATATGTAGTAATAAAGAATAGATCGAGAAGCTCCCCTACAGAGGGTGACAAACTCAAATGGGGAAGATGAAAATCTGGACAGGTACCCCGTCACATTTTGCAGTTGGCCGATAAACAGAATCTGGAGGAACATTTATGTAGCAAAAGCTACTGGGATACACACTAGGGCACATCCAGCAAAGTAATAATTATGATGCCATGGGAATAGCATTCCTACAGGGAGTCATGGTATAAAAATCAGCACTGCAGCTGAGCAGCAGAAGAAAATTCACTTCTTGGTCTGTAGGAAAACAACCATACGATGTTGTATATTTTTAATGAATTATGGAGACAACAGCAGCAAAACATTATAGAAGCTCAGATTCAATTTCATTTATTTGTACTTTAATTTATAAGGATTTGGATGTTAGATCTTATTTACATAATTCTGGTCCCTACTTGGGATTGTTTTATATGAAATCTGACCGATTTAGACCTCGAGCAATTCAAGATATTTCTGACAGACCTCCTGCTGACAAATGATTACTGTAGTCACTTAACCACGCTTCCTTATAACTATATTTGACCAGATTATATAAAATTACTTTGGATTTTATGCTTTGACATTATTATTGTCAAAACGGGAACAAAATATTCAGAAAAGTTGCTCACAAAAACTCCAGAATGGTAAAGCATGGTCAATTTGTGAAATGACTAACAATGGAACAAGACAGTCATATAGCTTGCTATACACCAGTATTTTTCAATAAACTACATAGCTCACTGTACACTGAACTTAATCACCTGGATTAAAGCCATGTTACATATAAACATCATGCTGAAAGATAGTCTGAATTTCAAATTCAGCTGCGTGTAGGATTAATCCTATAAATTCCACCGAAGTCATTCTGGAAGCAGAAATGTGACTACCGGTACATTCAGATACTCTATTGAGATTAGTCTGCAGTCTTAACAATTCTTAATCAAATTGATTTTAGATGTTTATTATCAGATGTCAGCGAATTCCTAGTAAAACAATAACATTGAGCATTTTCAAGTACCTTCATTGTTGTTAACTGGTTTTATAAGTTGACAAGATCAAACCAAATATCTTGTCAGCTCTGGCCTCTTCTTTTGCTAATGTTGCAGCAGTCTGGCTGCTGATTTCTAATGCTTCTTTCCTCAATAATTACGTTGTACAAACTCTCAACACTGCTCCTGTCTAAATAACAAATCTGTCATTGTGCTTTGAGGGTTGTTCAAGTTTACCCCCTCTTTTACATAAATTAGCAAGTGCTAATTTCCCCCTTAATTATATGTATGAGATTTTATCTTTCAGTTAACTGCAAAAGACTCTTCCTCATTTAAACATAACTGTGTTCACTTTAGACTAAAGTACAGACAGATAGTCTTGTTTTTATAGGTCTGTCCAGTATGTTACCACCACTGACAAAAGCCTTACCTTTACCCTCCTTTTCTCCTATTGCCCATGTCCTTACTCTTCCACCCCCACTTTTCCTTCCCCCCTCTCATCTTATGACTTTTCTTCCTTCTGACTTATAATCTACACTGACTTCACTTTTATGATTCTTCTCTTTGTAACTTGGCTTCTCACAACCTTTCCTGTCCTCCTTTTGAACTGCGAATCTGCCACCAAGTCTGGCACTAGGCTTACATTCGCACACGTACACCCCCGCACACACACACACGAGATGTGTGAGCAAGGCGAAACACAAACACACAGCTCCACATTTCCAGCAGCTATAATTACCTTATGCAAATAAGATCAACAAATAAACCATCTCCTCCTGCCGGGCAGCATGGTATAAGATGCCAACGACTGAAATTTGGGAGCTCATTTAATTAGAATGGAGGTGAAGAAAGAAAGAACATTCACCTAGCCCTCCTGCTGTATTACACTGTCAATTTAAACCTGTCTGTAATATCCCCACAGGCCAGAATCTCCATAGCAATGATGGTACGTCTTGCCATAATTTCTTGACATGTAGGAACAAGCTCCACTTTAAATTACCTGATTGAACATGTGCAGGAATAAATCTTCATAACCCTAATTAGAGAAACGTTGATCTATTTCTTTCTCTTTTTTTTTTTCCAGTTTCTGAAAATTACCAAAATTTGTTTTAATAACCTCATTAGAGTGTTTTGCTGAGACCTCTGGAAAACTTCACAGTATGGGGCGTTTCAGGCTCCATGTGTGGCATTGCTAAAGTCAACTCCTAATGTCAGCATTAATTAGGCCAAACGTAACCTTAATGGTGTGCTGCACCTCTTGTCTCAATACTGTAATTAGTTGTAAAAGCAAACATCACTGAAAGAAAAAAAAAAAAAACAATTAGTCCTACCTGGTGAAATTCTTTCTGATATGGTTTGTAAGCCTATATACAAAATGTATCAGATTAGCATGAACTGTGCTTAAAGGGGATTTAATTGTGCTTTTGCTTTTGTTGAATAATCAATTATGATTTTTTGGTGTTTGATCCATTTAGAATGAGTTTTATACCCTCTTAAGCTGAGCACGCACTGTAAGGTTTCAAAATCCATGTAAGACATGAACATGCCACAATTACTGTTATTGATGTTAATGTTTGATTTCAAAAATCTTTACAGTAACTTCTTTCACACTGCACAGAGAAAGTTGTGAAACTTTGATTTGGTGCCATCCCTGAAACAACCAGCAGAGAAATTAGTCCAGCAATGAAGGATCTCAATCTGTAGGTGTTAAAGATTTTTTGCATAGTGCTTTTTTCAGAGTATAAGATGCATACTCTGAAAAGAGGGAGAGGAGGTAAATGAGTTGGCTTTGGAAATACCACAGGACAAAGAAAGTATGTTGGTTGATGCAACTATCACTCCTGAAGATTTTCCCCAAAATTCCAACCACAACTTAATGTTTGTCATAGGTCATCTTGGGTCACTAGAACCCTAATTTAGTAGTACACTTGTCATACTGAGCACTGAAGCCTGAGTTATTCATCTTTTGTTAGTGTTTTTGTGACTGTCTTGCCATGATTTAAGGTGGTCTCGATGAACAGTTTTGAGCCTCTTAGAGTTTCTGTTTCGACTGGCTGGGTATTCCCTCATTTTTAGTGTACCACCTGGCAAATAATGGAGAAATATCTTTGTTGCTGTTGTTGCGGTATCTTTTTTTTTAGGCCATTTTCTTCTGACCAGTGAATCTTTTATTCATCAAAGGATTATTGATCTTTGGATCAGCCTGTATCATCTACACAGAAAAAAAATATTTAGATCTTTCTATACTGTGTTATTTGATGTCTGCCACAAAAACAGATTTTCACTCTATTTTATTTAGCTATTGTAGTAAAAAAACAAGCAACATTTTATCACCACTATGGCAATCATGAAGGAGCTTGTAGCTGAACTTTTTGCAGAGAACTATGTCCTTTAAAAATTCTCTCTGGAATGACTTTCAAATTTCTTAAAGTTGAGATGGTTAATAATCTGTCATTGTACATCTTTTTAGTCCTGAAGTGTAATCTTTTCTGGTTCTTTTGTAGATTCCATCACTTTAGTCTTGAAGCGTAATCTTTTCTGCTTCTTTTGTAACTTTCATCACTTTATAAACAAAATACTTTCAGGGTCAGACCGAATGGCAACAAAGACAATAAATAAAAAGCTGCAAAGGTCAAAATAAAAAATTTGACTTTCAAAAACAGCCTGGCTATTACCTTCATTATACTCCATTTTTTAAAAATCTCCCCTTAGTTCTTCATCTGGGCTTTTTCCCATTGAGATGGATTTCTCTGGTAAAATTTCAGCTGGGCAAATTGGCAAACAGAAGGCGTCGTGAACAGTTCACAATGGTTTTCTGCACTGTTTTAGAATTGTAGTTTGTCTATACAAGGTTGTAGTTTGGCAATAGCACCGGAGGAAGTGAACAAAGCCATTCAGACCATGTCCGCTAAGCTTCCAAATATTGAGTAATTAAAGTCAAAGCAAGATGAATAAGACATTTTATTGCTAGCAAAGATGTCGTGGCCCCACTCCCCAGGGGGTTGTTTACAGCGCACACAATTTCTGGTAAGCTTCATCGAGCTGGCACTTCACACACGTCATAGCAATAATATCTCAACAAAGCGAGAGTCCAGACCCTCCTTATGAAGCAAAGGGTAGAACAAGGCATTGGTTTGTACCAGGCTAGCAATATCATAAAATATATTTTTTTCTTTTTATCTTAAATATGTTTTGAGGTATTCCGTTTTGAAAAGTACACTGCCTTAAAACTTTAAACCCTTCTGTTACCAGCTTCTCAGTGTCTATAGAGAGAAAATTCCTGTCGCGTGTTATCCAGAAACATTAAATCCTCTTCTTCTTTCCACAGGCCGATCCGAAGGACCTGATTCGACTGGTCACGCAGCATGTCTCCTCATATTCGGCCTGGCCAGAGGAGCTGCAGAAGCTAATCAGTCAGTTGTACGTGTACAATGAGCGTTTGACAGACTTCACTCAGGCTCAGGTGTTGCAGGGCCTGGGCCGGGGAGTGGACGTGCAGCGCTTCAGCTCTGACTTGGAGTACAAGAAAAACACTATTCTCGGCCTCACAGAGTAAGTTTTTTTTATTTTAAGGAACTTTTAGTTATTCTTGTTTTTGGAATGTGAAGCTGGCAGCTGGAAAATTATTTTTAGTAGTTGTATTCTGAATGGAGTTGTACTATGTCCAAAGATGTGTGCTTAACCCTAAGGGTTTTTCCTGTCAAAAATGGTACATCTTGCCTCACAGCTTTTTTTGATTCACAATATCTGTCATACTAAAGGTTAATTCTATGAAACTTAGTCAGGTCTGTTTTTATTTTCTTTTTGAAATTTATTTGAACTTTTGATTGTAAGGTATGTAGAGAACAAGAGATATGCAGTTATATGCACTTGTTTTTCCTTCTGTTTCATTTTGGTCCTATTCACTTCCATTATAACCACATATTTTAAAATGGCAATCCTATCATTTTAAAAGAAGACCAAAATAATCTAAGTTTCTACCATTAAAATACAAGGAGAACTTGTTATAGATGTAATGACCCCCATTCAACCCCTCTTAAATTATCACAGGCCCCATTGCTTTATTTTATCAAGTTTCAATGGGTACATGGTTCTAGTACCTTTCAAAATGTGTGGCCATAAAAATATTGAACGCCACAAAAATATTATTGGTGTGTTGGAAATTATATAAAAAATTAGTGTGAATGCAATTGAAAAAAATGTTTTACCTGTATGTACACCGTGTTCCAAATTATTATGCAAATTGGATTTAAGTGTCATAAAGTTTAAATTTTTTGTTGTGCTATTAAATTGATAGATGGTATAGTGAGTCAGGACTCTTCGAATCACTATAATTAATTTCAGAGAGCTGGGTTGATTAGTTTGTCTGGTGAGGTCAATTAAAAGGAAATCTATTTATGAAGGATGTTCCACATTATTAAGCAGGCCACAGGTTTCAAGCAATATGGGAAAAAGAAAGGATCTCTCTGCTGATGGAAATCATCAGATAGGGTAGTGCCGTATGACAAGGTATGAAAACATTAGATATTTAATGAAAACTGAAGCGTTATCTTACTGTGAAGAGATTTGTGGCTGATTCAGAACAAAGATGGGTTTGTACAGATAAAGGCATAATAAGGAAGATTTCTGTTAGACAAGTTCATCGGATTAAGAAAGCACCTGTTAAAATGCCCTTACAAAGCAGCAAACAGTTATTTGAAGCTGCTTTTGCCTCTGGAACCTCAAGGTGCAGGATCCTCCAGAGGCTTGTGGTGCATGAACCTACTATTCGGTCACCCAAACCAGAGCTCACAAGCAGAAACGGTCGCAGTGGGTACATGTAACCACTTAATACTGCACATTCAAAGAATGACCGTTTGCAGTTCTTTATAATCCATAAAATGTTTAGAAAATCTCCTGTGCATAATAATTTGGAACAGTGCATTTTGAGTTTTTTATTTTTGAAAAAAGATACTGTACTCAAGGGGGGCTTTGTTCAGTAAAATTTGATTTATACTGTAATAATTCATGACTTGAAAATTATACTGACCATCATTTGCATTGACCATATAAGAAAATCTGAGAAAATATCACTTGCATAATAATTTGGAACATGGTGTATGTGTGTAATTTGAAGAATCAAAGCTAAGTTGCCTTTGTTCATGTTTTCTTTATCAAGAGTGATAATCCCGTGTCCTATTAGATGAGTGGAATAGCCTGTTAATGAAGGTGCATCTTCTGTTAGACTGGTTTGCAGGGTTGGCTAGTTGATAGCCAGCTAGCCAGCTGGTAATTTCTCCAGGAGACAGCCATTGGTATAGAACTGATTCCTCAGTGATGGTTTCAGCAGTCTGCAATTCTGATGGTGATGAAGAGAGGCTTAGTGATGAGAATTTAAGCAAAAGTCATAATTCAGATGAGGGGCAAGAGGAACTGGCAGAGGAATTTCTGCTTGTCAAAGGAGGAACCTTGCAGCCAAGAGGAAGAGGTGGAGCCAACGAGTGATGAGAAATCTCCATGGAGATAAAAAAGAGAAAAACTGGTGGTCTTCCACACTTGAAAAGGCTCTGTCATACATTTCTTCTCATATCTTAACTCCAGGAGCAGATTACTTCTGACTTGCCAGAATCAGAAGCATTTTGACTGCATTTGGCTTTCTGTCCATGAAGACATCTTGCGTTTCATAATCAGTAAATACATGGAATGATTTGAGGAGGAGCAGCTTTGGTATCTATCTATTGAAAGTACTATATATTTTGGGTTTTCCCCTTCAAAAATCAGTTTTTTTGGACAAAAAAATCAAATGACAAAACAGGCACAAAAACATAGAACTTTTTTAAAAAATATGGAAACCTCTCTGGATATCTCTGGGTAGGTCTGGAGCTCTAGAAAAGAATTAAAGAAGAAAAAAGTGAAAAATAAATTTAAATATTAAATTTTTGTTGGACTTTTAAAAGTGTACCATTTTAGGTCACAAAAATAAATAGTGTTTGTTTTTGGTTTCAACTCTTATTATTCCAAAAAAAAAAAAAAAAAAAAAAAAAGAAATACTGCATACAAATCAGTGTTGTGATTTAGTTTTGACCTGGTCAAGGCTGAAACACCCACATAAAAAAAACCAAAAAACTTCCACTGTAGTTTATTTTTGCAAAATACTGCATATTGTGTGTTTTCCTTCTTCAGAAAGATTCGGCCTTTTTTGGACTAAACAGGCATAAAACTATAGAAAAGATTTAATGCAATGACAGTGAAAGAAATAGAATTTCCATAATAGTTTTATAAAGTGTACCATTTTACAACATGAAGGTAAATAGAGCAAAATCATATTAAAGATGTCCCGGGGGTTTAACCTAGTTTGAAACATTTCTGCAACATATATGTAATGCAAGAAATTAAAAGAAATTGACCTCTCTGCTTTAACAGGATAAAATCTGATTATTGCCATGTCTGTTCTCCTCTTCCATGTTTGTGCTAGGACACTGGATGACGACGTGTACAGGATTGCTTTATCCCTGGCAAAGCGTTACTCCGTCCCTCTGTGGGAGGTCTACATGACCCACCTCGAGTTCCTCTTTACAGAAAGCAGGTACATGCACACATACATGATCACCCTAGCTCCTTGTGTTTTTCTTACATTTTTTTCCTTCCTTTGCTGTTTTATTGTAGTAGATATGCACAAAATAATCATCCAGGGATTAGTATTGTCTAATTGACCTGCTCTGATGGTTGTTTGGAAGGTCAAATACTAAAGAAATTGAAGACCTTTCTTTCTGTTTTCAGCCTGTGTTCATTACATTCATCAAAATCAAGAATCTTTAACCCTATTTGTTCTATAAATGCATCAGCCAACAACATACACTTTGAGTTTTATAAAAATCCCAAAGGTTAGGAACAAACGATGCATAAATGGGGATAATTTTGCTTTCTATGTGATTCAGAACCAATAGCTTTATCAGAGAAGAACATTTTCTCACTAATGCATTATCCTAAAAGATCAAATAATTGACTGAAATCAAAAATCACTGATTAGGGCATCATTAGTTTGTAGGTTTACAGCAATTCTCTGCAATATTATCATAAAAAACCTACCAGAATATTTAGGACTACCGTACTTAAATAACATTGAATTTCCAGATAACCAATTTGTTTTTAAATTTTGAAAAATGTGAACCCAAATGTGAACTTAACTCATTCTTAGAGAGCATGGGTACATTAAAGATAGCATTTTATCCAAGTGTAAATGAAACATCTAGATAATGAGTGAATTTGGATTTATGACAGTATGTGTGTCAGAAACTATTTACATAATTTATCTGCTCCCTCAATTCATATCTAGTTTATTGGGGTAGCACTGCAGCTTTTCTTGTTTCTACAGAATGCCTTTTCAGCAGAGTTTGAGGGTTGCTCGTAGTTGGAGGCAAACGTGTGTGCATCTGTGATAAATTCTCACTTGTCACATTCTGATATAGGGAAATGCTTTATGGACTCAGCTTAACAATAAATTACAACATGCACCTTCCTAAACCCTTTTCACAGCTGCTTTATGTGTGTGTGTTTCCACCAAAACCTCAAGATCATGACAAATCTGTGAAGGATATTCATGCTATAATCTCGAGTAGAAGCATCTGCAGTATGCCTATTGATTTAATGGATGGATGGAGGAAGGAAACGGTATAAATAGTGCAGTCGGGAGAATTTAAAGGGGAAAGACGTATATAGGCCGAAGCGGGAGTGCAAAATGGAGATTTGACTTATATTGATCCCTGATGGGAAATACATTTTTTGCATTTCACTCATTTGCCTTGTTTAGGAGCTGCTACAATTCACAGTTGATTGAATTGAAGTTGAATTCACAGTCCAGAATTTTGGTCAACTCTGGCCCTTTCAGTAGAACAGCAAGCTTTTTCTTGCCAGATTTCAAATCACTCTCAGTCTTCAAAATAACAATTGGCTGGGTCCTTGAAACAAAAATTGCTCTGACACATTCTTTTTTTTCTGGCACAGTCAGGTTTGGTTTGGTTTTATTTTTAAAGTTTTTTTTGGCACTAGGGGCCTTTCATGAACAGTAGTTTGACAAGGAATAAGGAATAAGAAAAAAGAGAGAAAGGGAAGACGAGCAACAAATGGCCAGAGACCAGGAATCAAACCCAGGACAACTACACTGAGGACTAAACTCTCTTCATATAATACGCCTGGTCGACCTATTGAGCTATCCAGAGCTGTTTGTGGCTGTTTTTCCAGAGTTTAGACCATATTTATAGAATAGAGTTTGACAGGTCTGATCATTCTAGCAAAGCACCTGAATCCTTTATACATAGGGCTCTTCATTTTCTCCTGCTGCACATAACATCACATTCGCCTGTCTGCTGTTTCTGTTTATTTGCATTCTCCAAAGTTACTGTATTTTTTTATCTGAACGGTGTCCATTGGACAGTGGGTGTGTGTTTGGTTGTGTTGATGAAAGAGGGAATCTCCCAGGCCTGCATTTACTCAATACTGCTTCTCATTTTGCTGAGAATCTTATAGCTGGATGCAGTTTGACATCATTAACTGAACATATTCTATGTATTATGGAAAAAAAAACTTTTCTGGATTTTTCCAACAGCATTACAGTACAACCTCCCCTACTTTGCAGAAAGTTACAAGCATTCTAGACTCAGATAGCATCTCTTTGAACAATGCTGTGCTGGATAGCTATCACTTCTCTTCGAAAGCCTCCCTACAGTTTAATCTGTACTGTCTGATTGGCTCTTCAATTGAATATGCCTCAAAATTTGGGAACATTAGCAATCTCTTTTTGTTTGTTATCTCATGCATCACATCTGAAGCAAACATGTTAATATGGGCCTGGGACGAGCCGGGAGACGAGGACTGCGAAGAGCGGGGCAGAGATCAAATCAGATTAAATTGGCTCCTTGTTCTGGCCTGGCTTTTGAAACAAACAAGAGAAGATTGTAATAACAAGCATCTGATATTACAGCCACATGAGTACCACAAAGATAGAGTGGGGAAATTCTATTGCGTCCTTAGAGAGCAACCAACAAGGAAGCGGCGGCAGCAGCCAAGCCAGCGTGGCGGAGACTAGTAATGAAGCTATCAGAGAGAAATATGTTCACCACAGAGATGTTAAAAACCACAGAGAAAAATAGAAGAAATGCTCCCAACTTAACAAAAGTTTTTTTTTATCAAAGCTCATAGCCTCTCATCTCACTAAAAGGAGGTTTCAATTTGTATAGTCCTCATTTTCTTTAGAGGTATTATGAATAACTAATAAAATAACCCTGATTGGGTGCCTGTCTGTGTGAGAGAGACAGAACACTAGCTAAGCTGAGTGTGCTTCCCTTTGTATTAGCTCAGATGATTGCAGCCATATTAGAGCTCCTGTGGTGAACATGATTAGAGTTATTTACATTATTGAGCCTATTGTCAGCGGCTGCATCCGCTGTTGCTCTCTATTTAATTTTTTCATTAGCAGAAGCCTCCCAGCTAAGTGCGACGGAGAGCCCAGGGGAAGCGTTGTCCACTTTGATGTTGTCTTGTTCTGACAGATAAACAGAACTCCACTCTTACGAACACGCTCCCAGACAGCCGCAGATTGCTCAGAGCCCCTCGGAGACCACCAGCGAGTAGCTTTACATTGCCCTTGCCTTTTTAATCTTTGTAGCGCTTCTTGTTTGACTTTAATTGCATTTCTCTGGGGGGTTTTCTCCATTTCTTTGTGCTGTTCTGCTTCTCTTCATTTTAGTTTGGTTCTCATTCTTTGGACCACTTGCTGCAGTTGACTTTTTGCTCTATGGCTACACAAACTCAGATTGTACTCAGATTAATCAAGTCAATGAAACGGCTTCTCGTCAGATTTTTGCCACCATCTGAATGTTCAATATGTCCTCAACTTGACTTTCTTCCTGTATACTTTCAATTTTGTTTTCATTCCTCCTCTTTGTTTAAGTTTGATCAGTTCAAATTCTTAAGATTGTCAGCTGTGATAAATATCCTAGTTTTTTTAGGGCTCTATTATTATTTTTTATAACTTTGTAAAACACAACATCCACTCCTGCTGGTTCACTTATGACTACTGATTAAATCATATTATTCTATGCTACTTTTCTTTCCTTTTCCTACTGTGTTTAAACAGTTCTCAACCAGTCTTGCTTACTTGTCGCCTTACTGAACAAATCTTTGGCTTTGAGACTACAAGCAAATACTCCTATTTGTTTAACAGATTTTTAAATATCTAAAATGTCTAAAAAAAAAAGAAATTAGGTGAACTAGCTAACTATTAAACAACTATTTATATTTGCTAAATGCCAAAATGTTTAGGATAATTATTTATAGATCTATTTTTAAGAAGATTCATAGATTCATTTCCTTGATATTTGGTAGAATGGCCAGTGTGACTTGGATATTCTTCCACAGTTTCTTAGTTTGCCACATAGCATTCTGTCTTCATCTGTTTTGTAAAGTGCACCAGTCACTCCTGCAGCAAAGCACTCACAAAATATGATACTGCCATCCCAATATGTTGGGATGGTGTTCTCAGGATTTCAAGTGTCCATCTTTTTTCTCCAAATAAATCGGTGATGCTTGTGAAGACTTGTGGCCATCAGTCTTCCTAAATTGTTGAAGAACTTAGTAAGCTTAATGTAATTACACTTATGAATTTAAAGGAAACAAGATTCTCTATTGATAATCTGGCATTGAGCAAACAGACATAATTTTTATAATCCTATCTGGATAATTTTAGATTTATTTAAACTCAGTGAGGGAAAACTTATGTGTATTTTTATACTGTGTATTTTAATATCTTGTTCCAAATGCATTTGTGCTGTATTGATTTGATTCTCAGCTGATTTATTTGCCCCCTGCTTTTTCTCCCCCACTTCAAGTCTTTCCACTGAAGAAATCGAAAGTCGGAGTAACTCCCTCAAACTGTTTGACACTTTGAAAAGCGACCCGGAGGCCTTTTACAGCCACATGACCAAATATGTTCTGCCCACTGTGGAGGGAAGTGACCTGGGCCGCCTTCTCTACTACTACACCTTAATAGACGCTGCAGGCTGTGAGCCTTATGTGACCACCATCATAAAACCAGACTCTCATGTCAAACTGCTGAAGAACCTTCGTACTATTGCCAAAGGTATGTTTTGGGAGGTTTTTTTGTTTCTATTTGATGATGTGCTGGTGAACTATATATATTCTTCTTTTGACTTTTTCATGTTTTCTTAATTTACAATCATAGACTTCAGTGGATTTTGGTGGATATATAACCCTGAACATACTTTTTCCACCATGAAACATCATGCTGGTAGCAACATGCTGTGGGGGATACTCCTCCTCAGTAGGCTTGGGAAGCTCCTCAGAATTGATGGGAAGTTTGGACATTTTATCAGTATTAAATTTTGAATGATTTAAACAAAAACTGTTCAGACAAATATTAGAGCAGCAGCATTCATAAATTCTAGGCATTAACAAATACATTCTATCTTGTGAATACCAGTGAAATACATTTTAAATGAAGGATTTATGGGAGATTTTCCACCCCTAAATTGTGAGGATAAAAAAAAAACAACACATATTTCACTGTGAAGAAAATATTAAACATCCCCGATGACAAATTTACAGTGAGAGGTTACATGCATTATCTTTTATCTCCTCCTTGATCTTATTCTGTCCCTTTTATTTCTTCCCGATTGGTTCATGAAACACTTTCCTGCAGTGCTGAAACCGAATGCAATCATTTGCCTGTAACTGAAAGAGACACCGACCCACGTTTGTATTATTAGTCAAATAACTGACACCCTGGGAGCCTGCAGTGACACCGTTGAAGTGAGCATTGATCTCAAAGGACGTTGAGACCAGACATCGCCCTCCCAGCTCTTCAGTACCTGATCCCAGTTTTGTAAGGGTGAAAACGTTGTCAGCTCTTTTGGGAGTTCAGTAAAGGTCAGCTGGGTGTCATCTTGTGTTTTCACGCCTCGCTTCCTCCTTCTGCTTATGGAAGTGCCACAATTTTTAACAATGACACATGTCTCTGTTTAAAACATGAACAAAGCAAAAACACACTCGCCCGAGAGATAGACTTTAAGTCTTGGATAATAAACAAGCAAAATCTTCACTTAAGGTGTAGGCTCAATGCAGGGGAAGCAAATCAACCAATATGAAAGCAAAACACAAGTGTTGTTACATTTTCCAGATGGATTCAGAGGCATACTTTACTGAAGTGACAGAAATCTAAGTGTGATTTACATAGGTTGCAATATCTGGTATTGCCTAATGCACAATATATTAGGTATACAGTAGGTTTGCTGTGCATAATGTCACTTCTTTCTGTTCTTGCTTTGCTCTTGTTCCCTTAAAGTACCGTATTCTTTTCTAAAGAATTGCATTACAAGTTAATTAAAGACTTGCATCAGAATCTTTAGTCTCATCAGCTGCACTGTTCAGATGTTAAATGGAGTGCTTAATTTTTGGAGTTTGTTAAAAGAAAAAGCTTTTAGGCATTGTTTTCCAGATGCATTTCAAAAATGGATTCTATAAATTTTGTAGGTATAGCTATTCTTGAAGACTCCAGGATTTATTCAGAACCTTAACCTCATAACTTTCACAAGGGACACCAGTGTCCTCACATAACCTACATCTGTAAATGTTTTTGGAGTGATAGTTAACTATCATCCCAATAAAAGAATAAGGATGGAGCAATATTTATTATTATCTGGTGGATTTGCTGTGCATGAATGGATAACTTAATTCATGGTAATTCGAATCAGAGAGAGGCCAATATTCTTCTGTAACAATGTGAGAGGGTGATGCACAGGAAAAACAAGTTCTTCCACAAGTTATCCCAAAGGGTGTATTTAATTTTCCACTGATGTCTTTTCGATGGTGTCTTAATTGATTCTTTATAAATATAAATTATATGGAATATGTTGTTTTTCAGCACTTGGGATCAAAAGCTGATAAATACCCTATTTTGATAGATTATGTTTTGCTAAGGACCAGCAAACAAGCTGCCTCTCTCTCTCTCTCTCTATATATATATATATATATGTATAATATATGCTGTATATATCGATCTATCGATATATAGATAGATATATCTGGACCAGGAACATATTTAGCTACACTGACAGTAGTATGTACATATTTTACTTCCTTTGCTCTAGAAGTAAAGTACTTAAACTTTGGGAGCTGCTCCTGCCAGGAAAAAAGAAACTTCACCTTGAATTTTCTTCAACATAACATCACCTCCTGATCTCCTGTCTTCATCAAATATTTAGAGCCATATGACCTCGGGAGGGTCTGAAGGATCTTTTAATTTAAAAAAAATAAGCCAACAGTTCAAAGGGACAAGAAATGACAAAACAGGTAGATGGTTCCCTCTACAGAAGCTGCAGTTTTGCTCCAAGTCCTAAAACTTTTTTGTTAGCCCAGAAATTGTTTCAAAACATAACTACTTTGCAGTGATTTGAATCCCCAAGCCCTCAAAGTTTTTCAAAGCTTTGTACCTCACACACACTTGCTAGTCAGAGCTGTACCTTGATACAGGAGGTAAGCTGCAATTTTACACACTCCGTTCAGGGGAGGGATTTACTAATTGATCGGTTTTGCAGATGCTGGCGCATGAACTCCAACAGATGCACATTACCACACTCAAAAACCTCAACAAAATCTAGAGCATCCAAATTCATGCAGGCTACTTGTACCTCAGCTGATTTTGTGACATTAACACATAGAAGTTTGCATTCCCTGAATCTCTTTCCAACTTCCTCACATACGACTTTAGTGCAACCCACAAATTCACACTGTGTGGGTGAAATTGTCACACAAGTTGTTGTCTCCAGGGCCACTAACTTTCTGTTAACATGATCAAACTTTGACACATACTCACTCAAAATGATTCATAAGTCACGTTGGAAACCACATCAGCGCATACAAAGTTTTGGTTGGATAATCATTTATGCTAACCTCAACTCAAGGAGTTATAGGAGTTTGGTAAGGAGGTATGGGCCAAAATATTCTAACAAATATTTTGAGAATTCATGTAGGAGGCCTGAAAACCAAGTCATAAGGTTTAAAATGCAAATATTCAGCTTTTTACCCATAATTAAGTATGTTTTTTACTTTGGTATGCTGTATAAAGTTTCAAGCATTGTAGGGGCAGCATCATGCTGTGGGACTGCTTTGCTGCTAGAAATATTTAACTGCAAAAAGTAGGTTCTATAATGAGGATACAGGACTACCACCAGATTCTCCAACTTCACGTCAGGTCAGCAGCGGAAATTAGACACAAATGCGTGTTCAAACATGAAAATGATTCCACACACTTGTGTCTGCTGATTTAGTTCCTGGCTTCAGAGTCAGGCAGTGTGCATTAAATCTTTATACCATCATCAGATGGTGTATCAGCTGATTGTCTGAGTGGTGTGTAGGAAGGAAGATGATGATATCCACTACGCAGGAGACTGAAACAGAAGCAGAGAAAAGGTGCATTGAGCAGAGACAGACAGTGAGAATGTGTGGACATGTGTAAGTGCATGTCACTCTTATCTGCGGTTTAGGTGTTCTGTGTAGAGGTAATATAAAAGTGTTTGGTGCTCTGTTTTTTGTGAATTTTTGTGCATAGTAATTAAGCAGCTTCATTCCCCTTTTTAAATGGAGCCCAGAATGAACATTAGCATACAATAAGAGGTCGTACATTGAAAAAAAAAAAAAAAAAATTATTTGACAGCTTTAACACTCCATTCATAAAAATGGTCATGGAGGGGGGAAATGTAGAAATTAAAAGGAAACAGAAAAAAAGTTTAACAGTAAGCAAGGTAGAACCCATTATCCTTCAGTGACAGCCTCTATAAGTACCTCCGCCTACATGGTCTTTCTAGAAGTGCGAGGTGTCAAGTGACCAGAGACATGGTCGAGGTAAAAGATGGCAAAGAAAAACCTCTTCTGAGTTAAGCAACAAGATTTAGCTAAACATACAGGAGGAAGGATTTTTGCAAAAATTTCAAACATATCAAGTGGGAGAGAGTTTTACAGCTGCAGATAGACTGCTTCTGATCAATAAGTCACATTGCTTCTGGAACTGCAGAGGAAAAGTAAGTTTTTATTTTTAAAAAATGGCAATAAAGGCTTGAGACATAATTTACCTATTTTTTTTGCTTTTGATAACAACAAACCAATGTTTTAAATTGCCCAATTTTATTTATAAAAGTAAGTGTACTCTCTGTCCGTGTATTTTTATTCACCCTATATTTATGCAGGGTGTCCCATTGAGATCTAATACAATTTGCATTGCATACATTATCTTTGCAAGGTCTTAAAATGACTTAGAACTAACCTTAAAATGTAGCAAAAATGTACTCTATGATAAAGAAATGAATCAATCCCCCAAACCATCTACATTTACAAAATACGGTGCAAACTTAATTAAATTAATCATATTTTGTCACTTTTCAAATGGGTTTCTCATAACCCATTTATTAAGTGTTTAGTATTTGACAAACATTTTTTTGTTTACAAATGAGACCATTTTATATGTTCACCATTGGATTTTCTTTTGAATTATTGCTAACATTTGATGTAAGACTGCTTTGATATTCAACAAAATATACAAAGTATAATTGTGTCAAATATTAAACATGTTAATATATGACAACTTATATTACATGCATATTAAAAAATCAAACCTAAGTCAAAGAGTTGTTGGATGGGGAAAGGCAAGCAAGTTTTATAATGTAAAATATACTTCACTGTGTTTTTGTTTTTGTTTTGCAGGTGTAAACTACAAAAAGCTGACTGATGAGTCCTCTGATCCACTGGCCACATTACAGCCAGTCCTGACCAGTCAGAATGTTCAGTCCATCTCTAAACTCTCCAATCGGCTGCCTTTACCCGGAGGCGGCAAGGCAACGGTCTCCGCCAGCGCAGTTCACGCACTATGGCTGCAGAAATTGTTTTGGAAAGGAGATCCACAGCTGCTGAAACGACCCCCACGCAGTGATCAGGATTACCTGCATGCTTACAACACCTGTGCCAAGTACCTGGACAAACTAGTCCCCACAGATGCCATCTGCTTCCTGGACAGTATCACTTTCTCTCCTGACGCAGCCAAAAATGTAAGCAGCATTTTGCCATCTTATTCATATGAATCAATATTTGTCAAACAGAAAGGATGAAAAAGCAGCACATCAGAGTGTAGTGTAGAACAAACTTTTTTCTCTCTCTGTAAAAGCATCAGACTGGATTTGATAGCTGGGCATACACATTTGTAACTGTTGCATTTGCGGCCAGTGGATCCTGACCGCCACCCAGACAGGACACATATTGTGCAGGAGGAAGGATTGTGGGGAGTTTTAGTCACTACATCAACCCGTCATGTTTTTCCCTCCTGACTCTAAATTGTTTAGCTGATCTTCACCTGTGCCTCCAGCTTCATTTTGAGTTGTCAAAAGCCCTCATGCTAATTTCAGATGAGGAATTCTGTTCACATCCAAACTCTGAAGCCTCAAAACTCATACTAGCCCTGATTTATAAAAGAAATTATGAAATTTCCCTAGAAATGTCAGACACATAATTACAACTCTGTGAGAAATTATCCTGCGGTAGAATTAAAGGGCCTCAGTGCACCTTATCAATAGTAGCCCACTGTGTCTTTTTTTCTTCCCTGCACCCTACCAGTTTCCTCTTCAGACCTTTGCTTCCCCCCCCCCCGTTTTTCCATTATGTCCCGTCTCTTTCCCTGCAAATCTGAGGTTTAATTGATCCCTCTCTACTTCAGAGCCAATTAAACCCCAATTCCCATCAGGCACAGTTTTCCCTCTGGTCTTTAACATGCAGATTACCTCTCAGAAACACATCGCTTTTCTATTCCTTTTCTTCCCGTCATTTTGAGCCCATCCAGGAAATATCCAAACCCCTCTCACTATCAGGACTACAGCTGACCTTTAAGTGCTACTTTGCTCTCTACAAAGAAGCCCGATCAATTTCTGACAAAGCTAAGAGGTGAGATGGGTAACTGAGGTTTGTCATTCTACCCACTGGACAAATTTTATAAAGAGAAGCTCCCAGCATTGCCAACCTCTCTTCCTCACTATTGATTTTAGATAAACCTTTTTAGTGTCATACCTGAATTTACAGTTTAATACAGACTGATCCGACCAGGTGATTCAGTCTGAAAGACCATCTTGTGCTGGTGGAGAAAAAATCTGATGTCTTCAAAATATCAATTATGCTTGAATGAGAAGTGGCAGCTATGAAGCCAGATAATGTTGGTGTATCCACCTCGGTTTGATTGTGTGTTCAGAACATGTCAACGGCTGTCTACTTTCATGTAAGAGGATAAAACCTTCAGCCAAAGGCCCTCTCCTCCCTGCATGAATAGTTAACCTGTTCACACTGAATAAAATCAATCACATTAGCCTGACTTCTATGATGTCTCTTACACACATTTCTCTCTCTAACCTGCTTCTCCCATGCATTTACACTTCAGGTTCCTGATATTATTTTCATCGAGATCGATTCCATGCCTTCAGCATGTTATGTTTTGAATTAATAAATATCACCTGTCAATCCTCTCCTCCCTCTCTTTGCCCAATTTGACCTCAATCTTCCCCACTCATTTGCTTTTCTTATCACGTCTCCCCTTCCTTCGTTCCTTGACCTTCCATGTCCTCTATTCCCCGTCCAGCTGAGCGTCCAAGCAAGGTTGGAGGTGATAAAGCGAGCCTCCAAAGCCCTGCGCCAGCTGGCCGAAAAGAACAGGAACAGGAAGAAAGGAATTGATAATAGTGGAGAGCATGACGGTACAGACCCAACAGGAATGACTTCTGACGAGGCTCTAGCACACCTGCAGCAATCCGAGGCCCACCTGGACACTCTGAGTCATGCCTTCGTCCTGTCACTCAAAGACAGCCAGCAGGTAGGACACATCTGCCACAGTTCAGCTATGTTTTTTTTCTTTCAGGATGAGAATTTCTCTTTATGCAACACTGTGTCAAAAATATCAACTTATGAAAAAATAAAAGGTTTCAAAAGAAATATGTCTCCTTAAATACATTATGCAGATTTTTTTAAATTTGTATTTCTGCAAAAAAAGCATCGTAACAGTATTGTAATAAAATATTTCTTAAAAATACCAAGAATAGCATTTCTAAAGACTCTTTAATATTGTTTTATGTTTCAACAGAAAAATATTATTTTTAAATTTTTATTTGTTTTCAATAAGATGCACATACAGTAATTGTTTCAGCCAAAATGGATTGAAACACAGAAATTATTAGTTGTTAAATAAGTAGAGGATTTTTATTTTATCCTTTGACAAGCTAAAAAAAGGTGTGTTAAACTTAGAATAAGAAAAATTATTATTTCAAGAATAAGAATTCTTAAAATTCTTATTTTGATATCAGGTACTGGTGGATTATGTATCCCATACACTCCCAAACCCAGCCTTAGGGACTTTCCTCCATATCTTTCCCCTTGTTTACCTATTTTGTCTTTCTGCAAACTGTAGAATAAATGTCCACTAGTCCCACAGAAATCTTTTTAAAAGTCTAAAATCAATCATGTGAAAAATTAAACACATCCTATGAAGCTTTAGCATCAAGCTCACTTTCTTTAGTCTTTTGTAAGACTAGCTCATCGCTCACTATGGCAACAGTGCCAGAAATGGGTGGTATATTCAAATCTAAGTCTGCAAACAAAAGTAGCACTAAAAAAGTTTGGGAGTCCTCCCTCATAAACACTTAGGTTCAGAAAGAAAAAAAAAAACCATATGTCAAGAGCCAGTTTATTTACTGATAAAGGGCAAAAAAACTGAAAGTACAAGACAAATAAACTCTACATTTAAGCCAGTTATGTTCAGGCAGCCCTGCCCTTTGCATTGGTATGGGTTACCTCTGCGAAGTTACTCACCTGTAATACATTCAGTTTATTTTATTATGTGCTGGTATGCCAAGTATTGGCATACCAGCACATACAATAGATGGAAGCAACAGGCATGTTAACCAGACTTCGAGGTTTTTGAGTATTTGTTTTTGATATTCTAACACACACACACACGCACATACACGCCGGCATTTCTCATTTCCCTACCATGAGATGGCCTTTAGTTCGACCTCCAGATGGTGTTTGTGAGTGTTTATTCTGTATATGTGGTTGCATATTTTGGTTGGTTCTGCTCTGCTAAACTCTTCCAAGGCTCACAGAGGCCGGTCAAGGGTATATTAATGTAAATCTACTGTCTGCTGTTTAAAATGAGCCCCTCCATATGGACATATACAAGGCACATGCACCATGCTGTAGCTCATTAAATAAAGTCACTCTAACTTAACCCCGCTGTCGCCTCACTGTGCCCATGCACATGTGTAAACACTAAATGAATGCTTGGCCGGAGAAACGGACCGTTATGATTTGGTGAGTGAGGTGTTGCTATGCGACCATGAGGCTGCACTGAGAACCGGCTTGACCACCACAGCATGTAAGTTGGTGATATTTAGCCCCCAATTTATCTGTGTTTAAGAGCACAAATCCTCCATAATGGAGGCGAAGGTACAAGCATTACAAGGCAGAGCGTTCAGGAAGAGTCACAGGTGCGTGTGTGCAGAACACGTTATCAGACAAGTTATCCTCTTTAATGAAACTTCACCTCTTTTAGTGGGTGAAGCGATTGCATCCTTAGAGGATAAAAAGCATATTAAGGAGTGGGAAAGGCCAGATAGGCAGAGAAAGATGGATATAAGGAGCTCTATGGGTTATTTCGGCTATAAAGAGTTCATTTATCAAAAGGACATGATCCACTGCAGCAACAGGTGCACTGACCTGGCATTAGGAGAACAAATTGCGTGCTCTGGATTTCATACATACTGCCTTGCAAAAGTATTTAAACTGCTTGAACTGTTTTTATGCATATAGATCAAAACAGAACAATGTTTGATTGTAAAGTGTAAGGATAATGGTATATTAATCTATAGATATTTACAAATAATCTGAGATGTGTGATGTGTATTTCTATTGAACCCCTCTGATGTCCTTAAGTAAAATTCTGTTCCACCAACTGCGTTTAGGACACAGCTTTAAATAGTAAACATGGTCTGACTGTGTTTAATTTAATCTCTGTATAAATGCAATTATTCCATGAAGGACTCAGAGATTTTGTAAGAGAACATTTATGAACAAACAGCACTATGAACACCAGAGAAGTAAGCTGACGATTCAAGGATAGAGTTGTGGACTTGGAAAATAAATGCATCCCACACTATTCAGATTTCATTCATGAAGCCATAATGTTGAGCATTACATTTATGATGCACTTTGTACAAGTTTATCAAATAAAATCACAATAATCCACACTGGAGATTGTTTCTGTAAACTGGCAAAGTGCTGCGAACATTGAGAAAGGTTATAAATTGCTCTCCAGAATAAACATCCCAATCAAAGTCTGTTGTCTGCGTTATTTTACAGAAAAGTTCAATCCTGCTACGTAATTTCCATTCCTCTCAGAGCTGGAGCAAGGACTGATGAATTGAAAGCTTAATGTAATAGCACATTCACTCATCATCATGTCCATTGCACATAATTGGCGTATTACCAAAATCGCTGTATTTTTTCATCAGGCGCTCAGCCTCAGACTATATTGCCAGGAACATGAGGGACCACAGTGAAACTGCTGCATATAAAATGTTATCCAATCAGGCACTCCTCAGCCTTTAGCTGGCACACCGCTGATGGATATAATATTATAATTAAGTATCTCATATAAATGATCACTGTCTCATTTCAACAGAAGGAATAATAATAAGATATCAGTATCAAGTCCTTAATATTGTCTCGGTAATACAAAAAGACCCATATTTGTTTTAAAAAAAGAAAAACGTACTCGTGTCATGATCAAAGTGCATACTGGATTGCTAAGTGTACATCTTTTATACCGCATCTCTACATTAGAAGAAATGATTTGGTTTATATCTGCAAGAAACACACATATTTTGCAGGTAAAAGTGTTAAAGTTAAGACATTTAAATTTAAAGAGGTTTGGGATTCACTATGACAAAAGTCTAACTCCTACAAATGTACATCTAAAGGTCTGTAATGTATAGACGAAAACATCTTTTCTTTAGCCACATTTTAATTAATGTAGTTCACTGCATTATGGGAATTTTAAAATACCCATAATGCAGTTCAATAAAATGTTACCATTCAACAGACTCCTTTTGGTTTTGTTTATCTCTCTCTACTTTAGGAACAGCGACAGCGCTACAGTCAGCTTTATGATTTGTCGCGGTCTGAAAGGTCAAAAATTTGCGAGTTAGCAGTCACAATGGCAACTGACGGACATCCTCTGGAGCAGATTAAAGAGCTTCTGTCTGTAGCTGTTGGACCGCTCGACCTGTCTGTCAAAACTGTGCTTCAGGAGGCTGTGCAGAGGGTCGTGGCAGCACTTAGGTAAGATCACTCACTTTCTCTCTGTTTCTCAGTTTCTCTCACACCTGTATAGAATAGAATAGAAGTACTTTATTCATCCCAGCAGGGAAATTACTTCGCAGTTACAGCATAGAGACAAGACACAATAACAACTACCACTGAGTAGTAGTTGTCTATAAATTGTAAAAATATGAATATGAATATAGTTGTCAGAGCACAAGGAACTCAAGTCAGGAATCAAAACTGTACATTAAAATAAAAACGCATGCAATTGTTATACACATTTACAGAAGTTTGCAAGAGAACATAGGTGAACAAATAGTATCTCACTCCTGTGTGAGGACAAGCTAGCTTACTGATTCAGTATGTTGACCTGTTGCCATGGAAAACTCTTAAAAGCTTTGTTTTGAAAGCCTGAAAGTTCCTTGCTTCATTGCTGTATAAACACTGAAAGTAGAATTCAACCTAAAATTAGATGCTGTATAAAGATGTAATTTAATTCCCTGATAGCCTCACTCAAAACACATTTCACACACTAGTTCTTTTTTATAATACGGTAAGAAACTTTTAATTAACAAAGCTTAACATTTTTCTTATTTCACCACAAACAGAATGCTACGGATGAGTCTTTGCTGGCTAAAAATGCAAACTTAATTGAATTTTTGAGTTAAGATGTTTTTTTTTGTTTCTTTTAGCTAAATCTGGTATCTTTATGTAAAAATAGACCACATAATTAGGTTTCTTAATTGTTACAGAAATCTACATGTAGCCAAAATTATTTTTCAGAGTTTTTTTTTTTCTTGCTGGAAGAAAGTTGTGTGTCTTGTAGTTTTCTTGTCTGTATTTTTTTTTAAATTATTATCATTATTACATTTTGTACAAATGCATGCTTAACAATATCATCATCCCTTTACTGTATTTTTATACATACTGTCTCACAAGATTATACAATCAAAAGAATGATACAAAATATGTCTTAAAATTATATATGAATAAAAAAGAGGCTTAGGATCAGGGCACCTTAACACAACTCCCACAACCTGATCTTTCTTGGCACTTATCAGAAAATATTCAGTATATCGGTCCACTCCGGGCTCAGCATGTTGTTGGGAAGAATACTGTCAAAAGAGAAGCCTGAATGTACAGAAGCTGCCTGTGGGAGTTCAGCTCTGAGCACTCGAAAGGAACGGAGAGATGATTCGTGCTGACATGCCTGTGGAGCTGCTAGATTTAAAAGCCATGCCAAATACGTGGATATTGTGTGACTCAGCGTGCAAAAACTTTATACAGTCATTACTGAGCTTGGTGAAAAACAGAGAATTGAGGAGATTCTGGGTTATTAATATGACCTAAAAGAAAGGAAGTTCAACTCATTCTTGTTGCCCTTTCAGCCTTGTGGACCTCTTTAGTTTTACCGACGGAGCCAGATATAATCTGGCCGTTTGATTGGCTTGATATATGAGCACCAATCCCCTTGATTATTGTCCTGCCTCATTTCCTGCTTTTTATGGCTGCTCAATGGTGCATGGTGCAGATTAATGGCACCTGCATTTATACACCAGCAGAAGATGATCGTGCACATCTGCCGATTCTCATTTGTATTCATGCAGACGTGCATTCACTACTTGTAATGAACACACACTCTCTGTCTTGCATGTGTTTTTGTGCTTTTTCTCTGATTCATTGTCTTCCGATAACTAATGCACCCTCGTGTAGATATTCTCTTCTGGATTTCATCCACAACTTTTATATATCTGCTTGTTGGTTGTATGTATGCTTACACAGAGCTTCGTTATATGTAATTATAGGTAGATTTTCTTTGTCGTGTTTATGGCTTTCAGAAATTTGCCTTTACTTATTGTTGTAGGACTGTCCTGAATGTTTGGCAGTTATGAATGAGCCAGTCTGGTTTTTGGCTCCCCCAAAAAGCTTTCTGGTCTGGTGCAGCAGGCAGAGCCGAGTCTAACACTAATGGCTGTCTTTTGTATCTGTCATAACCACTCTGTTTGTGTTGGTGTCTGCATGTGTGTTTTCCAAGGAGAAACATCTAAGTGGGAAAATGCTAAAGAGAAAATGCTGTCTCATCTCCTTCATTTGTGGAAGAACATTTGTGTATTTTGTGGTTTATATATGCCAAGACACGAGTCTTTGCATGGATACATGCAAAGAACAACACGGGAAAAGAGGCAGATGTCAGAACCACAAAAACAGAAACACTAATGATGTCCCAATTTCTCTTTCAAATTGCTAGTTTGTGTTTTTAAATCAATTTAATTTGCAACTTATTGGAAGTGAGAATTCAAAAGATCATGTAAATTAACAAAACTTATAGAGCCTATGAGGTTTCCTCTTCCGCAGATTTATTAACATTTTTTCTGGTTCATTTTTAAAAACAGTGGTTTTTTAAAAATTGTCTCAAGCAAGTGCTTGTTGTGCCTTGGCTTTACCAAAAAATTTTTTATGATCCTGCATTGTTTTAACTTAGAATTTTGATTTTATTTTTGTTTCAGTGGAGACCAAACTGCCCTGACAAATTACCCTAAACCCCTCAGGGTCCTGGAGGGGTTGGTGGCATCTGTGCACAACAATGTGCAGAGCGGGTAGGTTCCACTTGTCCACTCACGCCTATTTGAAAGTTTAATCTTACCTCTTGAGGACTTGTGATCCTCAAGAAGTAAATGTATCCTTTTCAACTGTAAGGTTGTGTGTATCTTGAAAACGAGTCATAAGACAAAGCCCATCAGCAAATCCACATCAGAATGGCATAGAAATAAAAAATAATTAGGACTTCTGAGACCCACTTGATCCAGACTCTAATCTGAATGCAGTATTGTTGTTAATTAAGTTCAGGTATTGACGGGAATGTCAATAAGTTGTAGATTTCTACACTTAAACTGCAAAACGTTTTTTGTGTGTGTACAATAATTAGATTTTGACTTGTCTGGCAAAAGTTCAAATTTTGTTCAGGCCAGAAAAGCAGCCTTAAAGACCTTATTTTTATTATTGATTCAGGTTTTATGCTTTTTTTTTATTTGCTGAAAGATTTCAGTACTCTTGAATGTCACTCACATTTAGCTTTTAGACTGTTTATCACTGTGAAGTAATTTTGTACAGGCCTTTTCTATTTTTTTTTTTTTTTTTTGGAAACACGTAAGCCCAACCTGTTGATCTCTTCTGAGAGTAACCCACACACACATCCTCTGCCAGTCTGAGCTTTCCTTATCTCTCTTGGCCTGTCTGACTGCTGTCTCTCTGCCCTTCTTCCATCAGTGACAGCACTGTGACTTCAGATGACCTCCTGGCTTGGCTGCGTCCGTTCTGCGGTGACGCATCCCTCCCGGTGAGGCCTCGCATCGACGTCCTGCAGATCCTGGAAAGTAACTTCAGTCTGATGGACCATGACGTCCGTCTTCTGCTGCTCTACAGGACTCAGGCTGTGCTCAAAGACAGAGAGGTGATGCAAACACACATGCTTGTAATGGCAATCACTTACCCACTGCACATGGAGTGTTAATTTGTAGCACTTGAGAAATGACTTTTATTCCCAGCATTATTTTTTTTTAAAAAAGCTAAAAAATAATTAATTTGCAGAAGATTATAGAGGCTTGGTTATATTTATTTTGAGGATGTACTTGAAATTAAAGAGCTAAAAGAAGAATTAATTTGGAGAATTAGAAAACAGAAGAAGGGGTGGACCAAGAAATCACTCACTTCTTTGTGAAATGTCGCAATTGAGCGAAGTGAATTTGCTCCTAAATTCTGCATACTTTGCTTCCACAGAGCCAGACCTTCTTATAACACTTTAAAGTTGCTTTTAATCAGTAGTTTTTGATGCTTTCTGAAGGTTTTTTTACATTTTGATCCTTATGCCTTGCCTAACAGCATTCTGAGTGTGCTTTACACATTTTATCATTGTTATATGGTTTGTTTCACTAAATGCCTTCATATAACAACTTATGAGGGAAAAAAACATGTTTGTCTTATCATTCATGTTCTTTAGACAATCACTAGGAAATTAAAAACTCTGTAAGAGTATGTAAACTTATGAGCACAACTATATAAAATTACTTTACATGGCAGGTACAAATTGACACATGGATGTGAAACATTTGTCACCTTAAAAGAAGTAATATCCAGCTGTAATCTAATCATGAAAAATGTGTTTTAATGCCATGTCAAGCTTTCCCCTTCTACATCTGATCAGTCTTTGATTATGTTGTTTATGTTCAGGCACAATGATGATTTATCACTTTAGGAGGCTTGGATGGAACAGGAAAAATGAACTATTTGAAAATAGCGGGAAACTGAAAAGGGCTAAAAAAAGAAGCCAAAGAAAGTCTTTTTTTTTTACTTTAAGATGAAAATGCATTTAATTATGTTTGCAGATGTGATTATCATGTGCAATCCGCTTTGATTTGATTGTGATAAAACAACATTTATTGTTGTTTTATCACACCAATGAATGTAGTTTTTATTTAAAGGTGCAAAATTAGCTGTACATTCATATCTGTATTCATTTCGTAATTCTCAGGCTGTTGGCACACGTCTATTCATCTCGCCTCAGCACATGTCTGATTCTACCTCCACCTTTTCCCCTCCCTAGTGTAACCAGCTTTTGAGTGGCTAGTCATTATGTTATCTCACTGACTAATTCATGGTCGAATCTGGTTAATCAATGTGCAAATGCATGAACGCAGCCGCAGGCCATTGTGTGCTCAGGTAGACAGGTGTGTGGGCCCGGACTCTTTAACTAATTGGGTGAACTCCTGACATTTGGCAGGCTTTGATGAAATACTCACACTGAGGCAGACACACATGCACTCTTAAAGGAGAGTACATCCAAGGGATCTGTTAATTAATCTTGTAAAAGACATCTTGCAGTAAGGGCCAGTCTCATTTCAAATGAAGTGATGCCATGTCTCTCGTTCTCTCTTTCCCTCGGCAACCCAATGCGTTAGCAGGATTCTTGTAGTGGGTCTCTGTTATAACTTTCATTAGTCTAAATTTTGGTTGGTTTTAAATATTTCTCATGTTCACAGCTCAGCTTCCACCCAAATCTAATTCATGCAGGAGCACGTTCACTCACACTTACTATTTTATTCATTACATTTTTTCTTTTAATATGAGCAACTTTTCATTGTGTCAACGGCTCAGCTGAAAGCTGCAGAAGATTAATCATGCAGGCTCCTGCCACCCATAAGCAGTGCTGCCACTGATGGCAGCCAGTTGCCCTGAAGCCGTGCTACAGATTCAGTCAGTACTGACCCCATCGTGTCTTGCTGCAGCCAGAAGACAAAGAGGCCGAGGAGCAGAAAAAAATTGCTTTAAGAGGAATAAAAAGCCATATGAGTAGAGAGATGACAGGGGAAACAACAGACAGGATCGGAGTTGATATTATTCTTCTTCAGAACCCTTGGGTCCTTTACTAATCAGCACAGCTTCCTTCTAAAGATGTCCCACAGGTTACCTCAGGGACAAAGTCCTATTCAATTTATTCAGTTGTCTGTACTGCTCACCTGCAGCACAGGTGCAAACAAACAAGCTGTGATGGCTGCTGTATTTTTTATGAAAGCTATTAGATATTAACGTTTTGACCTACAATGAAATGCAGGAGTAAAATAGAAACACCTGCTTAGTCACAACAGGCTTGCAGATGATAACAAAGTCAAGGTTTTATTTTCTTTATTTTGTTCCATTATTTAGCAATTTGTACTTCTGAATTGGATAACCGAAGAGCACTGGCAAAGATAATATCACCTCGCTGTTGTGATGTATTGCTTTTCTTCATGCTTCAAACAAGGAGGTGAGCTTTTCCTATTATTGGAATATCATGCACCTCTTCATCCCTGGCATAGTTGTAGTCTGTTGAAAAAAAAAAAAGCTAATAACAATTGTTGAAGAATGGATGTAGGAAGGACAGCGCAAATATTGACCTGGCCATAGTGCTTTTGCATTACATAATGTTAAATATATATAAAAAGAAACAAAGCTTGTTTCTTTAAAGTTAGAGTAACATGTCCTTTGGCTGCTGGAAACCAAAACATGTAATGAAATTTTCACTTTATATAATGAGGCAATTGACAGAAACTTTTATAAACAGCTGCTGCATTAGTGGTGTTATAATCTAAAACCAACCCTTTCAGCTTTATATAATGTTCTACTGTTGTTCTCTGATTAGATCTGTTTTTTTTAATCCCAAGAAATAAAAACAATTATAGCAAAATCTAAACTTATTTCATGTGACTGAGGTGAGAGACTCATTCATGCTAATCAAAGAACCAGGGTTATATTCACAACCTTAAACTTTCTTTCTTAGCTTTTTTTTGTGTCTCACTATTGGGAGAAATGACTACTGGATTGGCAGACATGCCTGTTTTAATGACAACTTTTCCCAGAGGCTAATCAGTAAGGGTTCACACAAAGAAAGCCTGCACTTATTACTAAATGTGCCAAAACGGCAGTAGTCACATCAAACTTGTAAATTTTAGCAAACGTGTTGTAGGAAGCCCAGCATGCAGGTGCACGCATCCTGAATAGAGACTCCTTTAAAAAAGGCTCAGTAGGATGCAAACCCCCTGGTGGAGTGTGAATGAAGACCCGGCGGGGGCTGGAGTCCCTTGCTAGATTATGCCAGAATAATATCTTCCACAATCCAGTGTGAAAGATGCTGCTTTGATACAGGCTTTCCTGTATGTGGTTTTGCCCAAGACACAAATAATTGTTTGGTATTCCTAAAACCTTGCATGCTGTCCAAATCCGCAGTGGACTCACTGAACACAAATTATGTGGATGCCTTTGCTCCTCTGAGGCAAATGGAGGCAAGTAAAAAGAAGTCAGTTGTATTAGAGAGCATGAACCAAACACTTTTGGAACAAAAGCTGGGTTAGGTTGCAGGGCGGCCTTTATGTCGTTAGGGGAAAATTAATACTGCCTTGGAACACAGAAAGGGCATGAATTCCACTAACTCGATTAGCTGAGGTCAAAGCAAGCAGTAAGGTTGTTTTAAAGGATAATAATCTAAGCTCAACTTCTCCCAGAGGTTCAAAGGGAGAAACAGATAGAACAGTGGGAAGGTCCTACGATAGACCTCAGCACTTTGCCTCTCCTCACATAGACATCACTGGTGCCAACCATTCAAGGATAACACCTCATCAAATTTAAGCTTTTGATGAGGTCATGCAGGGGGCATTTCCCATTTCCAAAACGAATGCTATGAAAGAAAGCCCAGGACAGTTGCATAAAAATATGGAAGCTGTCTGGGAAACATTTTTAAGCACCAGATGACAAAACAATATAATGTTTTGTCATCATGTTATAAAATATGATGAATGTATGTTTTATAATTGAATAAACATTATAAAACATGCAAGTCGAAAAAAATGTATCATTAGTTTGACCATTTGAAAGTTAAGGTTTTAAAATGAGGTCAAATTGTACCTGGTGTAGTTACATACATTGATTGAAGCAGAGTTTCTCCTCTTAAACTTAACTAAAATAAATGTAGTTCCAAATAAAGTTCCCTTCTTTGTCTTAAGCACAGTGCTTGTGATAACACAACCAGAGTTTTGATGACTCTCTATTTGGGACCCTGACTCCCACAGGTCCTGGTGTGACCTTGCAGTGAGAAGTTGTTGATGCTTAAAATGTTTTGATAGAATGAGTTGCAGTTAAATCCACTCAAGTTTATTTGTGTAGCATTAAATGACAACAAAGTTAACATACATCCATAAACAAAATAAGAGAAGAGGTCTAAAGAAGGTTGAATAATATACAATCAAAGCTTTAAAAAATAGGGGAAAAGTTAAAAAGTTATTGATCACAATCAGAGTGGATACATGAAGAATGGAAATGGAAAAAACAGCAGTGCTAGAAGAGGTGCCCAGCTGCATTGTGTATTCCTACAGATCTGATCCTTCATCCTTCCACTCAACTCTTTGACATTACATCAGTAATTCTTCAGATCCTCACTGTCTGCCTCTGATAAGTTCTGTTTTCACCTCAGTTTCTGTTTTGACACCTAAATTCCTCTTGTATATTCTGCATGTGCCTGTGTAAATGACACATTTTTGTCCATTGGACATGCATTATACAGTATATAGAAATGTGCAATGTATATGTAGATTTTTCGCAAGTTAAATGACATCAAAAAGGACTGGATGTAATATTTGATGTGTTATACTCTTAGTGTCATTCATTTATACTCAGCTTGCCAATAATAATATGAACTTTGTATTTACAGTACATAAAATTACAAAATGAACCTTTTGCCCCACTGTCTGAAATTAAGTCAGACAGTTGCATAAACTCATACTGGCCTTGTTGCTCACATTTGTAGATGTAGCCCAAAATGCTAAAGCTAATGAGAGCAATAAGTATGTTGTGATGATGGAAAAGAGGAAAATGGAGTAAATAAATGTAGTTTAACTGTCAATATTGTCATTCCAATATCAGCTGTGACAGGGGAAACACCTGCCACATGATTCAGAGTCAAAGCCTCACAAAAACCCAGTGATATATAAGATGGAATTGGAAAGATACAGGGAAGTGATAATGAGGTGTTTGAGATGTATGTATGTGTAAATGTGTATACAGTATATATATATATATATATATATATACTGAAATAATATTCAAATAAAAAGGAGAGCCACTCACCATTCCCATCCATCATTCTTTCTCCCTCATTTAGCATCCCAACACACTACTTAACTGGAGAGACATCTAAAAAGGAAGGTATTAATGAGCCCAATTGAAATGCTGACATTTAGCCAGTTTGGAGGAGGAATGGAGTGATATGGAAAAAGAGGTATCGAGGGTATTAGGGGTGACAGTGGGAATAGATTTTGTGACTTAATTTTGAATGATTAGTCATAACAGCAGGGCATCCAAATGCCACCACTGTCAAGATTGGAGGGTCTGTTATGTCTGAGTGCAAGTCTTTGGGAATATTGTGGCCTTTACATCAATGACCACAGTCTAGAAAGGGTAATTTCTCTCTAACATAAAAAAACCCCCCAAAAAACAGATGACGTCAAGGCAAATGCTGCCATGTTTGTCAAAACTTGTTAATGCGATGCTATTTCTACTTGTTGTTTAAAGTGAAAGTAATTATCATGCTGAATCCCAACACAGTTCTCTCACTAACTACCACATCAGGCTTTAAACAGTTAAATGGAAATCTCCAGAGAGCAGGGAAGTAAATTGAGCCAGGTCACCGCATCAAGGCCTTCACACCTGTGTTTACTTTAAATGTTACTTGGCCAGACAGGGATTACAGAGAGAATCACCAGCAGGTGCTCATGCGTGATTGGGTGCATGAAATGTCATCATCTAAGCTCCTCATCGCCCCAATCATTGATTCATGCTACAAGGCCTTTTCGCCCCTGTCACTGTCATGGATCATTTGCTGTGACACACCATTTTGGTGCTGAGCTGTTTGGCCTTGCTGTGCAATGTGTATGTAATATGGATGAACTGAGCTTAGCAGAACACACTGAGTAGCTGCACTCTGCTGGCCTTCTGTTCTGCAGGTAAACAGCCTCAGGAGCTTGCATATCAAACCTGTCCTCAAACTTGAACTTGCTTTGTGAACAATATTATATTTAACTTGTTTTTGCTTTAGTTTTAAATATCCTTTTTTAATTGGTGTTATTCTTTAATTTACTTTTCACTCCGTAGCTTTTATCCTGAGGCAGTGAAGCTTAAGCTTACCTTTCCTAGGACTTTGAGTCATCCTGCTTTGGCTTGGTGCTTGCTTTACCTTCATATAAGTACTTTAGCAGTTGAATGGGCAGACCATTTAATCAGCAAGTTATTATACATATTAACTGATTCACCAAATTTCAGATGAGATGTTCAATGGTTGTCAAAAGTATTCACAGCTCTAAATCATTCACCTTTAAAACTAAAGTATAGCTTGCATTTATATTCAGACCCAATGAGTCAATACTTTGTAGATACAACTTTCATTACAATTGCAGCAGAGCACCTTTGTGATGTCTCCCCACTAGCCTTGGTACAGACTTAGAAGATGCTGCTCCAATTTAAGCTCAATTTAAATTTGTATTTGTCCATATGGACAATTATTAAAGGTTTTATGGTTATACAAAACAATGTGTGAGCTTTCTGGTCTTAGTATTTAAAAATGTATGTTGGAAATAAACCTTTCAAACAAAGATCAGGGTGTCCAGTCTTGATCATGGTTTTGGTAGCATCAATTTCTGGATTTATTTTGCTACCAGTGATAGAAAATCACTGGTAGATTTTGCTACAAGAGCAATAATTTTGTGGCACTAATTTGTAAATTTGCAATTTTATAGTATATCTTCAATGACAATTTTACTTTGTGTTCAATGCAAAATGTTTGGTTATGTTTTTTTGCTTTTATTTTGACATCATTGATAGTGGGCCACAAGTATGATGTTCACCCATTTCTTACTAATGCAGATATCTTACTCGTTTTTCAGGCCTACAATAATGTATTTCCTCCTTTTAAATTAAACTATTGCTATGCTGAGCAGGTAAGAAGAAAATAATTCCCAACCATTTTCTTGTTTGTTTTAATTGGAAAAAAAATGTTATACACTGAGTACCTTCAACTTTTGGCCTGCGGTGAAAAAAGTTTGGACATCCTTGTATTTGTTCATTGCATAACGTGGAAAAGGAAGAAGACAGGGGACGGCCTCCAAATTTTTCAATCTTACCTCAAATCAGCACTTAGAAACTGGAAACTTTGAGACAGTTGTGTGTCCCAATATGACTTTTATTCCAAGAATACATCTAAACAGATTACGGAATCGGTCGAGCAGGTTGATGTCAAGCTTTTTGAAAGAAATACCTAAAACCTTATAGTCAAGCCCAGTTCTTTGGCCCATTTGTCAAATATATTACAGTATAAGCCAGGTCTATCCAGGCAGCTGAGGAAAGTAAAAATGTGTAATTGCTCAAATTCTTCTGTTAGTGTTTTATGAAAGTTTTTATAAAGAACATTCTTACTCCAATGTTCTTGGAGTAAGAATGTGTTGTTAGCATATGTTGTTAACTTCAACATATGCATGTTGACATTAACAACATGCATATGTTGTTAACTTCATATGCATGTAGAAATCTGAATCTTTCTAGTTAAATTGTCATATTTTTCAAATATTTGTGCTGCCACCGTTTAGAAGAGTATGGACATTTAGGTGTCTTCTCAAATGTCCTCCTTACTTTATTCAGACCATTTTTAAATGGTCCTTTTGGAAATAAAATGTTGTCCATTCTGAGTTTACATCAACAAATAGCTCAGGCACAACAGCTTCAACATATCCCAGTCTACCAAACTGTAAATTTTAGTTTACAGTTTGGTAGACTGTAAACTTCAGATTTTGGAAAAATTCTAACATGAACCCCTGTCCATGTTGGAAAACCCATAGGTGCTTCTCCCACATGTTTCCCTTTACTTTCATTTTTGTGCAGACTTTTCTTTTCTACAAGAACCCATTTCTGTCAAAATTTCAGACAATTTTAAACTTTTTCCCTTAGAAAGACTTACTATAGGTATAAATCAAATCTCTAATGCTGTCAGGAAGTAACCAATATGAACCAGACCTGTCAGTTGCTAACAACACTTTGCTGCTGTCATTTGTTCCATTATAACATAGCAACACTTTTGTAGTTGTCTATCATGGCATTGTTATTTTAAAAAATGTTCACATTGCAAAGAAGATTGAAGTGCCCATCAATATTTTACAATGTATGCAAGTCAAAATGGGGTCTAGGTTTGAAGGCTCATGTTTTTACTTTAATAACTGTAAATATTTAGGGTGCGCTTCCAAGAGGATGTGACATGTGCTTCTATTTACTGTTTGTTCTTGCTTGAAACTATTTCCCCTCCTGCCATTTTACAAGACTCCATCTGTTGTATATTTAAAGATTGATTACACAACTCTGTTGTGCTAAGATGAGCAATTTTGGAACATAAAACGAAATAAAGGAACTCTGGTATAGAAAAGGACCTTTTCAGCCTCATATTTTCCCCCCCTCTCTTCTGTTTGTTGTTTTTGCACATTGGAATCATGTATGAGTTTGGTTCTCTGTCTGCCTTGAACACCAGACCATACTGTGGCATCTAGATCAAAAATGTGTGGCATCATCAGGAGAAACAATGTTTCTTATTGGATACATTTCTAATTTATATATTGATGTGAAATGAAGGCCAGATTTCTGTAGTAACTCAAAGTAGTCATTGGGTTAGAGGTTGGGTAAATGAGCACTATCCAGAATCCAGAAGTGGAAACATAATTTCACCATAAACCAGCCATGACCAGGTGCTCCTTTATAAGGTTTTCAGTCAAGAAATTAGTCCCACTAGTTGTCAGTGGGATTCATTTCTTGACTAAAAAAGAAAAAAAAAACTTTTTTTCTTGATTGAAGTCTATTAAAAAACATATCGAACTGTGACTTTTGTGTACCATTAACCCTCTATCTTCTAATATAACAGGCATAGAATGTGCACTTTAAACATTGTGTGTATTTTCCGATTCCTTTGTTCGACTTATGTGCTTTACATTTGGGCAACATCTTTTAGAATAAAAAGGTGTTTCATGTAAAAGTAAAAGACATTTTGAAAGTTGAGGGGTACTTAGAGAGGAATATCTGGACAGAAGAGCAAAGAGAGCACTGTCTGACGAAAGTGAATGAGCCTGGACTTGGGGGAAAGGATTATACATGAGTGCAGAGAAAGACGGGGAAGAGTCTTCCTTTCCAAGTGGATAAATAATAAATGCAATGAGCTTACGGCCGCAGTCTAATGCAACAGATCAGGGGTCATTGTCGTGATAGCCAAGCCTCGGCTGTGTTACCATGTGTTTTGGCAGCTTTTATCTATCCCCCGCGGCTCTTTGAGAAAACTTTATTTATGCTCTGTTTTTAACTTGGAAGCCTGGAGAGAGAAGCACAACACTTTGTCATCTCGGTGGGATCACAGATGATTCAGTCACCCAAAAAAAAAAAGAAAGCAGAGGGGAGGCTGCACAATAAAATAAACAAGTAAAGACAGGATGTGGAGCGAGAGACAGACGAGAGGAAAAATGAGGAGAAAATAGCCGGAGGACGGTTGAAGTTATAGGAGTGGGCAGCACAGATAGGGTTGGAGAAAGATGAAGAAATCTCAGATGAAGGAGGAGGGGATAAGGATGCTTTTGTTCATAATCTTTTTTGGCAAGTTCTTTTTCCTTTATAGCACCAGGTAAAGCTCTCATTTTATGAGTCTGCCTAAGTGCTATCTACACTTGTAAATAGCTTAAATTAGTCTCATAAACAAAGCCCTGCACTGATTTCATAGAACCAAAGATTGCATGAATAATACACATTGGCTTGTAAAATGATTCATATCTCTAGAACTTCCTCACAGCTTGTCATGTTGCAGCTACAACCTTCAAAGTATTATATTGGCAATTTTATTGATATATCACGAAACACGTAATTATGAGGTAAAGATAAAAATAGGCTTGGTTTTTCTTTTTTTGTTATTTTACTACAAAAAAATCTGAAACAATGTGAAATGTTTTTTGATTCAATATTTCTATTTGTAGCACCTTAATAGCTATGCATGTATGTATTTATGCTGCAAGGTGCAGCTCTTCCCCAGTCTCAAGTCTTTGGCAGCCACTGATTGGTTTCCTTTCAGCTCCATCCGTCTTCCTGTCAAATGAAGGCAGACATGTCCCATACATGACTTTCCACAAACTTTAAATGAAACTTCGTGTGGCTTTCTTTTAACATTGCCTTTCTTCTCACCACTCTTCCACAAATGCTAGATTTGTAGAGGGCACAGCTTATAGTCCATGACAAAGGATTCTCGCAACTAAAGCCCCTTTTCCACCAGCTCTACTTCAGCAGCCCGGCTCAGCTCGGGTCTATTTCAGAGTAACTGCGTTTCCACTGGCCCAACTCGGGTCTGTATCAGAGTGACGCCTCCTGGCGGTGGGGCAGTATAGCTCTAGATCTCTCCTCTAGTTACTGTAGTCCTGTTGGCTGCTCCTTTCGCTGGCTGCTCTCCATACTAGGCCTGAGTTTAAGTAGACTGTCTATTTAAACTCGCAAACTTCAGTGTTCTTCACAGATGAGCTTAAATTAAATTACACACAGTGTGATTTAGTAATTAGGTGATTTCTGAAGGCATTTGGTTGTTTGCTCAAATTATGAAAACCATCACTTCATTCCCTTCCACTTGCAACTATCTGATACATTGTGTGGATTTTTAACATTAAATACCTACCAAAACACAAAGATTTTCTGGTTGTATTGCAATAAAATGTAGCAAACTTTAAGGAATTTTACTACATATAATGGTATTATTTTGAGAGTCCAAGCTGTAACCCTGTGTGTTAGCAGTAACCCACATATTTTTACATTTTCAAAGTCTTCCTTGATTATTCATCCAACACATATGAGCATTTATTATTTGAGAAAAGCTGGCATCCTGCCACAAATGGATTTAATATTAAAACATATTGCTAAAAAGAAAGCAGATAAATCAAATTCATACAATTTTTATTCATACAGGCTTTTTATGTTGAGCTACTCTTTGTTTTACAAGCTTTCTTGTTCATTCTTACACTCTATATGCTGTTGCTTTCTTACCACTCCCTTTCTGTGTACTGTCATCCAAGCTCTTCCCATCTCTTATTTTCTTTCTTTCTTGAGGCATGCACCATTATGTATACTCCTGTGTCGTGTTATACAAGGAAGATCCTCCCCAGACAACAGCGAGAGCAAAAAGAAATATAACGAATCGAGGGAGGGAATAGGAAGCTGTATTTGTTTGTCATTGCACTTATCCTGTCATGTCTTACCCTGCTTACATTGGAGTGTCTCTGTGTTTGTTTTTTCCCCACAGGTGCACGTGTCTTTATCTTTGTACATATGCTTTCTCTGCATGTTTTATGTGTTTCACTTTCAAATCGTAATAAACCCTTTGCTTCCCTCTCGCCCTCGGGGTATTGCCATTTTTGGTGTTTGCTTTTCTTTGCGTTCATTTTGTCTGAAAACTGAAGTCTCTCATCCCCGTCACTTCCTTCCAGCTTCGCTAATTTTCGCCCTCTCTCTCCCCTTGTGAAGAGTGTGACCTCTGCAACTTTATTCTGCCCGTCGCTGGGGACATTAGCCAGCGCAGGTCAATGAATATTGATGAGCTCACTCAGAACCCACTCAGTAAAGGCCAGACGCAGAGATGTCTACGTCCTCCGGCTACACTGCCGCTCCCAGTCCGATACACTGACAAGTGCGTTCTCTCCTCTCTCCCTTCCCTTTAGTTCCTCTGCCACTCAGGTCAAGGACTGGGATAATTGCCAAGTTGCTCAGAAAATTATCAGGCAGTTTTGTTGACAGGGGCAAAGGTTCACTTCTGTTTCACTACAAGCTTATAAGAATTCAGAAAGAAGAGTGCATCTTTGACTTGAGTTTGATTTTAACAGCACCGCATTAGCCTACTTTTGTTATGAGATGCTTTGTTGATGTGATGGGTGTAAATAGAGATAAATGAGCCTAAATAGAGATAAATGATTTCCTGGTTCAACCTTGTTCCTGCCATGCGAATAGAAGATCTGAGATAAACCTCTGTTATATCTGCTATAAATGTCGGTTTATATTCAGTTAAAATACAAGGTTTTTGCTATTTGCAGCTTTTTCTCACTAGTATTTTAGACTATTTAGTCATGCAACATCTATGTATGAATTCAAATAATTTTTTTAAAGGGCTTTGAAATGACATTTGTTGTGAATCGACGCTATATAAATAAACTGAATTGAACATCTTTCTGCACTGTTGCACACTGAAGGGCCTAAGCTTTCATGATAAATGCAGTCCAGTCACTTCTTGTGGGCTGCATCACTGTTCTGTCTCCAGCCCAGTCAGCTGTCCTGGATAACTGACCCAAGAGTGCAATAAATATTGGTGTATATGTGTCAGTGGAGCTTAAGAGGGAGTGAAGACTATTTCAGAAACCTACCTAGGTTCCTGAAAAGCTTCCTGCAGTGAAAACGCACCATATTTCTATAATTTATGTTGAACTGCAATAAACAGGTGCTGAAGTTTTCTTATTAATGTTTGGGTCATGGAAGATGACCAGAAAGAACATATGGTGTGTGATGTTTTTTTTGTTTGTTTGTTTTTTTCCTGCTGGTCTTTCAGTCTCTATGGGAAAATGTCTGCACTGAAAATTGGTGTGGAGTGCATCTACTGCTTCCTGACCTTCTTCTGATGTTAGCTCCCCCTCATAAATTTACATAATAGCTTTAAATATTTTATTAGGCCTTTCTAAACTCTGTTTAGGCTTCTGAAATGTGCTTTAGGTGCGTAGGTAATAAAAGACACAGACAGAAGTCACAGTTTGATGAATTGCAGAAAATATGTGGGAGTTGCAGAAGGTAAAATGCCTCATCTTATTGGTGTAGAAATGTTTGCCTACAGTGCTTGCATATAACTGTGTCAGATATTTTGTTCCACATATGGCACTAGATGTTTTATTAATTGTGGTGCATTTACTGTTCACACAGATTGTCAGAATCAGTGAAGTTTCCAGTAAAGGAGTGCTTCCAAACATTAATCCAAGCAAACTACCGTAAGCTTTTTTGAAATTTGGTCCAGACTGATTCAGTCCTTGGCAGTTGCTGTAAACCATAATAGGTTAATTTAAAGGAAAACACTCCAAATTTAGTACAGTCAGGAAAGGCTTTCAGCCACTTTAGACAGCATCCATGTAAGAAGAACAGACTTATTTTTCTGCTTTAGTAGATGACCTTAAAACACCTCAGGAGGGATGGTGGAAAAGCTAGAGAAACTGTCAGACCAAAGGTTTGTATCACTGTGAGATTTTCACAGTAGAATATACCTTAATACTAACTCATGGCTTTACAATAATACATATAACCTTATCCAATTGCTTTTAGTTTAGTGCTGTTGATTTGATTATTACATGGCATGCCGTAGTCTTTGTTTCATTACTCTATGCTTCAAACAGCCAGAGGACCAAAGGCTTTCCAGCACTTAATTTGGAATCTCGGTCTTCTAATTATTGGAACGATATGTTGAAACATTTATGATTACTGAAACCATAACTTGTTAGATTTTTGGTATGCTTGTTTCATCTGTAGTTCATGCCCTCTCTTTGATGGCCTCTCTTTAAAGTGCACTTTGTGGCCTAGAGTCTTTCATATAATAGTGCAAAGACCAAAATGCATCTTAGTTTTTGTATGTTGGAACCCATGTCTTTTTTTTCTGCTTTTATATGTTTGTTTGCATTCTTTTGTTTGGGTTGAAGTTGAAATTAATAAATTTTGTGTTCTGACATTTACCAGTATCTATTAGAAAAGCCACAGTTCCCAAAAACTGAGCAAAAACCAAATTAGGAAGAGTTTAATTAACCAGTCTTAATATACATGTCAATCGAAAATTTACATTATACATCAACTTTAACGTTAAGCTTTTACTTTTAGTATATTTTAATGAGCTTATGGCCTGCAAATTTGGCACCGATTAAGGGATATACAAATTCCTGTCTCCCAGCCAATTTCCAGCTACTTTAGCTTTGCCTCTTCTGAATGTAATGGCAAACCATCAGTGACAGCAGGATTTAAAAGTAAATAAATAGATTATTTACAAAGAACTGTCCCCAAAGATCATAAATATGTGCCTTACATCTGTTTAAGCTTTCAAAGCAGGTTCTTGCTTATGATGCTTACCCATCCAGACAGACTATTGTTGGTATTCATTCCCCTAGTGTGCGTCAAGAATTATCTACAATTTTACCTTCATGTGTCACATGTACATGAAAGCTGTTGAAATTTAAAAGAGCTTAGCTGAGCTCATTGAAGTTTCAGTATTCATCCTGAGAGAGCCTACTTTTCAAGAAAACACTGCGATATGGGAGAAATTATTTTTCTGCATTTTACTAAAGTTCTTGCATTCACTTGATTCTTTCCAAGTCTGTGTCAAACTGTTTACCTACATTAATTATCCTCATTACGCTTTGGTGGTTGTGTGCATTTTCTCTAAATAAACTAATAATCTCCTTCCATGTTAAAGGAGTCAAAGCAATGTGGAAGTGTACTAATCTATAATCTATCGGACTTCAAGCAATTGGATAATAATGAAAATGTTGTTTCATATGACCTTGTTAAATGTAGTTAAATGAATATGAAATATCAGGCTAGATGTGTTTGTGTGCACTGCTGAAATCTCACAATCTATCTATATCCTCATCTATCTCACACATACCCATGACGACACTACAATTACTTTATAAAACATGTAATTCTTGTGTAACTCTTCCTCCACATCTGTACAATCACATTCACTGTGTCTTTGTATGTAATAATAAACAACAAACTAGGTCAATTGATTTTTTTTTTACATGCACAAAGAGATTGTGTTAAAGGTCTGTGCCCTCGCTTTTGAGAATCAACCATTCTTACAGTAATCATATTTAACACTCCAGCTCTTGTGTCTAGTTTCTTTTTTTTATCTTTGTGTTCTAAAAAAGATGCCAAAGATCAATGAAGTGGCTACTGGTTACTGTTTTTCTTTTTTTTTTTTTTACTTCACCCATTTTTAGTGCACTTAAGGCATTTTTCTGCCCACCTTTGGCTCTCCTTGTTCCTTTTCATCCTTCTGCTGAAAGCAGGGTTAACTTTAGTCATAGTGGAAAAGCATGAAGTAGTAGATTTAATTTACAAGCATCGTTTTCAGGGTCAGCACAGTAAATAAAATGGGTTTCATCCTTTTTGTTCAACTTTCCTTTCATGTCTGTCTCCATGCTCTGTTTGTTAACCTTCAGTCTAGCTGAAGTTTGTTAGTTTAAAATGTAATGTTGTGTTTCCCTGTCTGAGCAAGCATGTTTTTTTTTATGTGTTTGGTATCACAATACGTTAGCAATATTGTATCTGATTGAACCATAGGATTTTTTTGAAAAATGAGAACAAATTGTTTAAACTATTTGTGGAACACTATGCAAAGAAAAAGGGAACAAACTCCCTATGCCAGTTACAAAGCAAGGTGGAGACGTGTGAAAAAGAAAATACTGAAATTTCAATAGTCTGATACACATCCAGTCTTCCGCCTGATTAAAATGCAAACTTGCGTTATGAAAGCTGTATAAGAAAATTCATACAAACCTTTCTAAACTGAATGCTAGAAGATACAACGCAATAATGCCTAAAAACTCCACAATGCAACACAATACCTAAAACCAAGTACCAAACATCATGTCAAGTCATAAAAGGAAAAGAAGTTCTTATTTGTAGTATTTCCATCTGAGCTCAAGTAATCAGCAATCCAGTCAAATGTCTTTTAGAATCCACTGAGTTCACTGTTGCTAAGCCATGCCACAGTAAGGTTTCCCTATGCAGTTGAAGCTTAACAATGTCTTCCGTGTGAAAAATACTTAAGAAAAATACTTCTTAAGTATAGCAAGGAGGAATTATGTTGAGAAGTCAATATTTGTGACTAGTCAAACAAAATAATATTGGTTGAAAAAGTAATTCTGGAAATGTATCAGTAAAACCAATTCATCTTGAGATATAGTCTTAAAAGGTTATGGAAACAAATATTGTTGCTTTCAAAAAATTCGACAAAGTTTTTGGAAGCACCAAATATCTAGATCTGGTTACACATGTAGACTGATAAATTGTAAGTTATAATTCTTACTGGCAAATCAAGGTGCAGTTTTATTGTAGGCATGAAAGAACCTTATAAAAATTATAACCAATAGTGCAAGGCTCTATAGATGTATCTTGCCATAAGGCTTCTATATTATTTTTGGAATATAAGAAGTTGAATCCAGACACTATTCTCAAGTGTAGTATAATGAAACCCAAGCCATATTATCATAATACTTTCGCTGCAGGCAATCTTGACAATAGAAATGCTATTTTATGAGAATAGTTTTTGGCAACTGGTGGCTGAGGAAGTAGCCAGGATGGACAGAAATATGAAGGTGGAAAATTATACATTAATCTTGAACACAAATATTTTTCTGAGCTCAGACTAAGACAACAATTAAATTTTTCAGAAACCTACCTGAGTTGGTTAGAAAATTGCAAACTGAATACCAAAATGTGGCAAGCTTGTTGGTCCTTTTAAAGACTTGGATTTTTCATTCCTGCCTAAAAATTATAACAATATATCAAACAAAACAACATTGGTCATTGCATAGATTTGAGTGTAGAATGAAAATGAGTTCATAATGACTAGAATACATATATGTGGTGATTTAGTGTACAAATAAGCTGAATGATTAAAAATACACCTTTGGGAAGATCTAATTTCCACTTCAAGTGTAATTATAATAATATTAGCTGCCAGTTCCTGCCCCACATCCCTTGTTCTTTCTGCCCTGCTGCACTATGTTCATTGTGCATCGCAAAAAACAGTTGAATTTAATCACCAGGCACAGGTAATTGCAGTCCTCACTTATTAAGAGGATATAAGCCTCATTTCTATGCAGTAAATGGGAGTGAATCAATTATCAGTCAACTGTAGGGGTGATCTTTTGTGTGTGTGAACTTTTATAAGAATGTTGTATTCATCTTTGTCCATGCAAAATAATGTAGCCATTAATAGTTTAATGTATCTGTAGTTGCAACAAAAACTACTGTTGCAAAGAACTTATAATTTAATGTTCTAAAAAGTAATCCTGATGTTATCCATGTTCTTAAACTTTCTAAGATAAGGAATAAGCATGGCTGTAAAAGTTAGAAAATGCTTCTGCATTAAAAGCAGGTGTTCATAAAGCAGAAAGGCGCTAACACTGATTGACATTATCAGGTTTGCAGATAACATTCACTGATAGATTTGATAGGCTTACATTAGGGCTTTTTGCAGGTAATTAAAATTCTGTTTCTGTTTCTTGTTTGACCTCCATTTTTGAAGGGTCTCAAGTTTAATCTCCGCTCGTTTATTTCCCTGCTCAACTTTATGAGGAAAATGACTCCAACACAAGATATGGATCTGTTGTGCAGCAAGTTAGTTTTGCAAAGATTTTTTACTATTAAAAAGAGAAGCATAACAAATATGGAAGCATAAATCATAAAAAAAAAAAAAAAATGTTTTCTCTCCAGATATAAAACTACTGCAGGATTCACAAAGCAGTGTGCAATAAATACACTAGGAAGCAAACCTGAACATCAAGCCCAGCAAAATGGGAGCAAAATTGCATATTGTTTGAGTTTCAGGTTGCAGAAGTTCTCTATTTAGTCAGTAACACATTCAGAAGTGGTCCAAGATAAAGTTGTAACTCTATTATTATGCTTGTCATCATATTTATATTTATATTTATACACAATATCTATATCTCTTTGCTATAACCCCTTATAGTCCATACCATACATAGTCTTGTACATCTGTAAATAAATATTTATATCTCGTAGAGCACTTCTGGATAGATGCAAACTACATCTCGTTGCTTGTACTTGTGACAGTGCAATGACAATAAAGTTGAATTCTATTCTATTCTATTGGTGAATACCACATTTTGGTTTACAGAAGCATAGTTCAAAAACCCTGAGAACAACTTCTGATGCAAAAGTTAATAAAATGGCATTTCTAAATCAGCGTTTGTTTCTAGAGTTGTGTAGCCCAAGTTGGCAACTTGGTCAAGTAGCTTTGTCATATTTGTTTTAATCCGTTTCAAACCATTCTTCTCCATCTTTCCAGTTAAAACTTTACTTTTGGGGGAATTTTTCCTCCTCATTTTTGATTGTGGGCAGCTGATTTTTGATTCTTGTTTTTGCTTTTGGACTGTGGATATGGTGTATAACCATAGCAACAAGACCGTTTTTTTTTTTAACAGCCTGGAGCAGCAGAACAACATCTCAAAAGCTCAAACACCTGTACCTGTATTATTGAATTGTATGTCTAAAATCCCAAATCTCTATACCTGGTTTTGCTTTCAGGGTGTTTTTCTCTCCTTACCTTCCCCTTTTTTGTCTCCAGGTCCAGGTAGAGGATGTGGAGGATGAAGACAAACGGTATGCCCTTTTCCAGGAGATGTTGGATAGAGCGCAAAAGTGGGAGGACTTTCAGTTGCTCATGCTTCTCTTGCAAGCATGGCCACACATGATGAAAGATGAAGTGTAAGTTTTCTTTTGTAAGATCTGCAGCTTACTGATAGTTTTCTCCACAATGGCATCAACAAATAAAAACAATGCTAAATGCATTATTGTGTGCCCAGATCTTAAAAGTGAATGTTTGGTTTTCAGAAACCATTACAACATCCAACGTTGTAACTTTGGGGAGAATAATACTAAGTGGCCATGACTTCAAAAACATTGAAAGATGAAGTAATATTATTCTTTTGTTATAATGGCACTGCTCAATGGGTTTTAAACTGTGACTTATTAAAGTTAATCTGTAAACGTGGCCAAAAATACTACCCAAAACAATAGAGGAAGCCAACCTGATCTGATAAATCTCATTTTCCAGTGAATGTAAGATGTTTATCTGGGGAGGATGCACTTTGGGATGAAGACCATCTGGCAGAGGCAGCATGTTCTCTGGCTAGGATTTTGATATAACACTTTATCACATTGGGGCATTTCTGGGCACAGCTTCACACTTCCACAAAATGTTTGAATAAAGTTTCAGCCAGAAGACTTTCTTTTCAGGTCAGGCAAATAAAAAAGGGTGGTGTATTTTTTATACAGGTTAAAATGTTTCATTTTTCATTTCAAGATGTTTAGAAATGGCTTTATAGGCAATGTTTGTTGTAGTTCTTCTTACCTAAAGCTTGCTATATTTATCCTTAGAGGGACTTACTTTGACTTTTAAATTGTAGACATTTTTGTGTTTCCAGGCCATTTTCCCTACTATGCTTTTAAAAAGTTTAAAAACTATTTACAATAAGCTGAGTGATAGATGAGAACTGACGTTTTGAGTCGTGATTGACATGCATTCTTATAGAGCTGTACAGGCGCTATGGGTGACTGCAGCACAGAAAAAAAAGAAAAGAACTGTTGTCTACCAGCGGCAATATTTTGACAAATATTAGGCAACATAGCCGTGTCTATAATTTTGCAATAAAAACTGAAAAATATCTTCAGTAATTGTTTACACTTTGATGTCATTCAGAAAAAAGCCTCAATGTATAGGAAGGATAATCTTTCCAGGGAAACAAACCTTCATGAGGTTTTTAGTTTTTTTTTATTGTTTCCCAATAGATTTTGACTACTGCATGTGTCTTTTTCAGAAATGGCACCAAGTCTTTGTGAAATTTGGAGAAGTAAGGCAAAAATTGTTTTTAGGTAAGATGCATATTTAGAGTACATAAGCCATCAAGTGTTTTAGTGTTTTACTCAATTCAGTTTAAAGATTATAAAGGAAAGGCACATATTGACATTTTTAATGGGCTTCTTTTACACAATTCGTTTTTCTTTCACTGAGAGTCGGTTCTGTAATTTGTGTCTTTAATTATTCACAGACACATTGGGAACATGAAGTTGAAAAACAGAGACCATCTGAGCCTTAGCAAAAGTTGGCTCTTATATTGATAAATCCCTGATGATGAGATTGCTTGTCTCCTGCTCTGTTGTTCTCGATTAACAGTGGGCTGTGTTCTAATGAACACAGGGACAGCGCATAGTTAAGACGTCAACGTGGAGTGTCGCTCAAAAGGCTTTGATCTGCAGTTTACATTAGATATTTCCACATGTTGTGTTCTTTGCATCTACCTGAAGATCAAAATATTAACCTGTCAGCAGTCACTGTGGGTATAATTATTTGTAGAGTTATTAGACTCTCACTTGAAGTGAGATTTTTGAAAGTCTGCCAACATTTCTAAATTCAGCCTATTCTGACATTCAGAGCAACTTTGCTGTGTAAGTTCAACTTGCTGTTATCTTCAATCTTTGTTGTAGATGCCTGAAAGAACAGCATATTCACCTCAGTTTTCTTTTCAGTAGCTTATTATGCCTTGTGCACTTTTTTATTATTTGAACACATCAGAGACACAGAAAACAACAAACTGGGTTGCCTTCTCTTAGTAACTATTTGCACACTAAAAAGTGATGTTAGTGTAACCTGACAACGTTTACATATGGTGTGTTCAAAGATTTGAAAAAGGTGGGATTTCTCGATTCCAACCAGTTGATCCCTGATAAACTGATTAACCGTCAAAGCCAGTGGTTTGATAACTGGTTGTTCATTAACATGTATGGAAGCTTTTGTTTTTTTGAGGGGGATTTTTACATTCAGACATTTAATATTTGCATTACACTGCGCTGCAGGGTTGAATCTGTACAGGTCTTAATAACTTTTTTATGATCAGCCTTCAGCTTTCAGCACAGCAAGTTCTGTCTTTAGTACACTCCAGTTGATAAAGGCGGCAGAAGGTCCTGTGGATGGGGCCATAAGGTTTGACAGTGGAGGTCCATATATGCTGTAATTCCTTCACTAGAGCTGCAGGTGAACCCCCTGATTTCCTGAAAGGGTAGTAGGTCACTTAAAAAGCTCATACTGTGGAAATAGCCCATTAGATGGAGAATCAATTCCTCCTAGCACTCACGAATGGAGACAAATTGTTCTGCCTGACTCCAGCTTCTGTGCTGAGCTTTTTATAAAAGAAGTTGGAGAGATAGGATTAGGTTTAGACAACACAGCTGCACTCTGCCTTTGACTGGGGCGCCTTTGACTTTTAGTGCGTTATAACCGTCAGACTGCTGAGGCTGTCATGATCATTTCTTCTAACCTCAGTTTTGTCGCTGCCCTGTCAGATGTAAATAAAATATCAAGCTGATTGTGTGTTTAAGAATTCATTTAAAAACCAGCGATGCTTTCACACTGAATGAAACATGGTGTGTGTGGTTAGAGTCAGGATTTTCTTCAGTGCGACTACAGAAGGCTGTTGTTTGGATGCTGAATTAAGAGCAGAGCTTATCCTTTGCTTTGTCCACAATCTTTGAGTCATGATTCAAAACATGGATTGAGGCTGGCTGTGACTCACATTGCGCCTTGTGACAGATTTGGCAAGAGCACAGACACTAGCAGTGTCATGCTGCAGCACCCTTCTCCTGTTTGTTATTTTAAAGCTCAGAGTGTTGTGTGGCAGCACCATGAGTGAACTCTGTTTGTTCCCATGGCCGCCTCATTCAGAGGTGAAACAACATCTCAGGGCAAGAAACTCGGGATCTTGGATGGCGAGATGCTTTTTTTTACTAAATGATGCTCTCAAAAGCCCTACTTGTCTTTGTCATCATAGCCCACACTTGTTTTGCATGGTTGTACTTTATGCTTCGTTTTTGAGGAAAATAATTAAGCAGACAGATCTGATAATGGATTTTAACCCTCGAAGGATTTAGTTTTTCATCAAACACTGATAAAGTACTTCATTAAACAATAACGTTGGTGCAACAATTTGCTAAAATTTTATATGGGTAGATTTTAATAAATATCTGTGAGTAGAAATAAGGAAAGCTTTATTATTTAAAGCCATAGCAGGATTACCTCTACTGCAAACCTGCAATTTCAAAAGGTCATTCAAAGATTTTTTAAGGAAAGAAAGGACGAAGACAACGAAAATTAGGGACATAAAATTTGTTAAACAGTTCTGAAGGTAAGTCATCACATAAAAATAAACAATCCATATCAAATGCATAATAAGAAAATAAATAATACTTTACTTTATCTTGATTTAAAGGAGAAAAAAGTTGCTAATATTTTTCAAGGAGTTGCTTCCAGTACTGAGCATGGGAACTAAAGGCTGTTTCCTTTCATTCAGTTATGGTTCTGAGACCAGAGAGTATTTCAAGTGTCTAAGTGGTTAATATCTGACCAACAAGTCTGAAGTCTCTTTAGACTTGTTGGGAGGACTTTAGGACTCCCTACCTCATTTCAGATTTTTTGTCTTTTGTTCTCTGTTCAATAAATAATGCACCGCTTGTCATGCTAATCACCTCCAAAATCTTCAGCTGTGCCAACATTCCCAAACCACTGAAGGTGTCTGTACAGTTTTGACTAGGTAATGTTTTTTTCCCCATACATCACATAAATATTTAAAAGCCTCAGCACCACTTAATGTTTTTTCTTTGTAATTCTCTTTCTGTGGCTTGATTTAGATGCAACAGGACCTTTGTTTTGCATTATCCAACTACACTCGCCAACATTTGGTTCACTCAGCAAAATTTGCTGTATATGACTTTCATCTAACATCATGTCATCAAAATTTAAATACCTGTCTCTGAAAATTGACTACTGGTTTTATGTTTTTTTTCCCCCTCTGACTGAAGCTTGTGTATCCTGTATCTGTTGGCCTTGGTGGGAGCTAATCTGTTACTCTGGAGGCATTATTGAAGGTCGTAAAAAGCTCATAAGAGCATGTCAACATAGTGATTCCTGTCAGTGCTGGCAGCTGTCCTCTGGTGTGTAAACACACAGGAGAAGGATGATGCTGAGTGTAGGTGTTTAATATTAACCGCAGGGAGTGGGGGGTTTAGTCAAACATTGTCTTCATAATGTCATGGGCAGAATTCATTCATTTATTTACAAACCTCCTGATCATTCTAGCTGCTTTCATGCCTACTTTGTATTTTTATGCTGCTTTTATTCTTTTTTTTTTCCAATAAGTATATTGTATGCCATATGGTGCGCAAACTGTAGTCATCTGCTTTAATCCAGTCTTTGTCTAGCAGGATTATCATCTGATGTCATAGGACTGCAAAGAAAAGAATGGGTAGTGTTGCAGTTCACTGGTTTGAGGTAGTGAGATGTTGTTTTAGCTTTACAACACAATATATGATAGCCCTAAGGTTAGCAACACAATAACATCAAGCAGCATCTTTACACAAAATGCAGCAAAATGAAAAGCCATCAACATACTTTTTCACAAAGCTCAATATTTCATAGAGGGCAGTCAAAACCAAAACCACTGGATCACTGCTGGTGATTGTACATATTGTATGAGCTGAAGTAATAAGTGCTTACGATATTTAGGTTTTGTCAGTACACAAAGAGACACTAATTTTAGATTTTATAAACGTAATTACCAAAAAATCTTAAAATTGTGTTTATTCATTTTTGATTGTTAAAAAAGATGTCCTCTACTTTTCTTTTTTAAATTCAAAAGCGATATACTCAAGTCTGTTTTGTTTTTCCTTGTCCTTTTCTAAGAAGAAAATTCAAAAGCTATTTTCTCTTGTAATGGGCTTTTTGAAAATGTTTTATTTTTATTTTTTTATTTATTTTTTTAAGTTATCTCCTGTTAGGACTGGTATTTTAATTATGCTATTGAACTGCAGTGAAATATGCTTTTTCTTCATTTTTATACCTACCTTTTTAATCAAGCTTTTAAATTATCGTAATATTGTTATAGATATACACAAAGCATATAGAAAATATAAAGCATATACACATATAGAAAACACAAGCTTGTGGGTATAATACTGCACACAATACATTCATGTGCTTCTTTTTGTCTGCAGGGCCCAGTCAGAGCGTAACCCCTGGGTGATGCTGACCTCAACGCTGCTGACCCGCTGCCAGGCCTCAGAGAGCACATTAGACTTGGGTCAGGAGTTGGTCTCCATGGTGAGGTCTCTTTACAAGACCAAACACAAGCTCCCTGTACAGGTAACTGGCAAAAATGACGCAGTAGTTTATTTTTTTTTATTTGTTTGTTTATGGTTTCTATTTTTCTATAGTTGCCCAGACTGACAGTAGCAGCAAATAATGTTGAAGGAAATGGCATAACAATGTCATATGATTTCCTGCAGCAAAGTAATATGGAAATGTGCTGTATTGCCATGTACACCCGTGTTGAGACCACTGCTTTTTTAAGACCTTGCAGAAATAATCGATCTTTTTTCGCATTAATTTTGCAATCGCAAGTTTTTATGTATTTTAGTAGGATTCTGTATGTCATATGAACAAAGTAGTGCATAATTAGAAAGTGAAATGAATAGTATACTTCCAGCTAAGCTGTGGATTTCTGTAGCTCCTCCAGAGTTATCATACCATTTCAGTTTACAATTATACTCATCGATTTGGTCTTTCACATAAAATCCTATTAAAACAGATTAAAGTTTGTGGTTGTAACATGAAGAACTGTGGAAACATTCAAGGGCTGTACAATAACATAAAATATATAATTTTCAACTCTCCAAGATAAATCATTACATAATGTTTTTTTAATTTTATTTTGTTCTGTAAAATTATAAATCCAGGACTTGATCTCTTGAAATGCTGGTCACCCCTGCAACATAGTGAAGTGTAATGAATGTGGTTTCAGCACATTTTCAATGTCCTTTTTTATCTCAGGGTTGCCCTAAGCTTGTTTAAATTCAGGCAAACTACATTGCAACACCTGCATTTTAGCCCGTATCTTAATACAGGAGCCTAAAGCTATTAGACGGGCAAAGGTTTAGCATCAGCTCTGTGGTTTTTGCAAAGCATATATTCACCAGAAGCCCTTGACATCTGACGTTCCCTAATGCTATTCATGCCCTGCTGAGCACTATGCAAGTATCAAGCCAATCATTCAGCCGGTCATTCTGTATGTCTAAGGCCAGCTGACTGTGATATTAGTTTAGCGCTAATGCTATTCAGTGTGAATAGGCTAGTGTCAGCCTGGCTGTCTGATATTATCGTGGGAAGGAGGGGTGGGAGGTGCAGATGGAGGCCTTTTACTCTGTTCTGAACAGCTTTAATTTGAATCTGCTGAAATGAAACCGCCGAAGCATGAGGGAGTCAGATTGCATTGTGTTATCCATACATTACAGGATGGGACTGCAACAGGATCCAGTGTCTACAGCGCACATCTGTTTGTGTGTAAACCTTTATCACTGTACAGTATAAGCACACTGATTAACCTTCACTGTTTCTCCTCTTTTCTCTCCCATTATTTGTCCTCTTTTCCTCCCTTTTATGCTGTTGTTTTACCAAACTCATCTCGCACATCACCCTCTCTTTCTGTCCATTCATTCGTCCTCTTTCTCTCCTCCGTCAGTGTATCCGACAAATAGCACACCTGCTGCTCCAAAACCAGCCGAGCCTCCAGCAGTCCGCACTGAAACTAATGGCTGAGAGCGGCGATGAGCAGCTGCTGCAGCTGACTCTGGATCAGATCAACGGCATGAGTGCAGTAAGTGTCACTGTAAAAATAAATAAACAAATCTGTAGAATCCCATGTTCAAGTTCAGACTGAGCTGGCTGCACTGCATAGAGAGTAGTTTTGAATGCATTTTTGATAAGTATTCAATTAATTATGCACTTTGAAAATGGCACTATTTTACAGCTTCACTAAACCCAAGATGGTGTTTCAGATTTTTTGGTTCCCTCAACCATCTGTCAGAGCCCAGATGTTTTTGGTTTGTAGCTTTATAAAACATGCAGAAAAAATTCACATGCTATGTTAAATAGAGATTGAAACTGACAAAAAAAATTCCCAATTTTATCAGATACCTAAAATGAATTTGTCAGTTATTCCGTTAGTTACTCAATTAGTTTTTTGTACAACAATTATATTCTTTTGAAAAATAATCCAAAGGTTCTCTACAGTTAGATATGAGAATTATATTATGAGCTTAATATAATTTTGGTTTATGCTTCACTGTTTTTTTTTTTTAAACATTTTTTGCACCTTGATGAAAAAGGTCATTTTGCAATTTGATCAATTTAATCCACATATTGGGTGCTATTATAAAATCCTGGCTAATTATAGCCTCTTGGGTAGTATTTTGTCAGATTTGTTTAATTTAGTGTTGCACCAAAAAAAGAAAAAAAAACTACCAGGAAAAATCATTGGTCATTATCTTCATCTTCCTCCTGCACACTAAAAACACTAAAGTTGTCTTTTTTAATCTCAGAACTGAATAGCTTCGCACACACTTCTTCTATCTCTGAGACAATTTTGCTTTTGAGCATGTGCTGTCCTTTTCATCAGCATTTCAAAACCCATTGGTAAAAAGTCATATATAAGCCATATCGCAGTGCCAAAAAGCATGTGAAAAAGATATAGCGGCTTATAGTCCAGAAATTATGGAATAGATACTGAGAGGTCCACTTTGAAAGCACAGTCAATATAATTCTGAGATGCATGCTATTTTTCTTTATTTGAAGGCTGAGTCTTTTGAACAGTCTTCATACACCACAGTTGTGCATCAGCAAAATAAAATATTGATTATTTCTTGCAGAAATAAAGTTGTTGTAAGGTTCCAGATGGGCAGATTTCTGCAGCTGGATCAATGTTTTGGCTTCACCATGTCAGTGGTGGCCTCACATCCAGTTCAGTTTCACTTCTTACAAGCACACAACTCTGACTAAGAAGCAGACAGTAGAAACATAATCAGATCTCATCCTGAGGAGTCAAAAAACATAGCCTCTGTTCTTTTTTAAAGCATCCTTGGGATACATTCAAAGTCTTAACATTTATATAAAGCAGTCTTCCTCCATTTGCCTATGTTTTACATTTTGAGAATTCATGCTCAGATAAGGATGTAATCTTTTAAGAACGTGTCAGCTGCTCTCCACAGTTTCTCCAATCAGATAAGCAGTTGTCATAAAGAAGGCCTCTAAGACTCTGTGGACCCTTGCTTTATTCCTACATCAGATAAGAGAAAGCCTCAAAATTAACTGACTAAGCCTGTATTAAATGAAAAGATCAAGCTCCTATTTCATTAGACCTGCTTTTATCCCACAGTGACATAAGACAAGAACTGAGGGACCTAGAGTGTGGGGACTAGTGAGAGAAACAATACGAGTTTTAAAAAAAAAATCTGGTTTTAAAGTGGGAGTGAGAATAAGGACGGGCAACGGAAGGGAGGTGTTGAGATGGGCATATGTGTAATAAATTGTTAAGCTTTAGTCACACGTATTACCACTCATTGTTCTTGCAGAGTCATTTTATGGCTATTGGTTTTCTTTAACCAATAGCAGCACTAAGAGAGTGCCTGATTATCATTTGCACAGTAGTGTTTGTTTCTGACTTGCGGCACACTGTATTATGAAAAAGTGTGTGTGCCTACATATTTTTGTTTATGCTATTATGTCATACTTAAATGTTTCAAATCACTAAACTAATTTTTATATATGACAAACATCACCTGAGTTAATTTCAAAAGCAGTTTTTAAATGCCAGTTTTGGTTACAATGGAGAAAAAACTCTATCCAGAACTAACTGGATGTATTTGAATTACCTGCCTCCAGAAAACCACAATGAGATCCTTTATCATTGTGAGATAATGGAACAATGGTGAACCTCCAAGAGCTCACCAAGAACTCATCCTACGGTCATAAAAAGACTGGTCTAATTTGCCTTAGCGTAAGGCTGTGGTTCAAAATTCAAAAATTCAGTCTGGACAAAATATCATCGGTGGAAGAAATTCAATGTTTGTCTTCCATTTTCCGAAATAAAACATATTGATATCCTAGTAAAATATTCTCTGAACTAATGAGACAAAAGTTGAGCATTTGGTTCCCAATACATTGTAAGACAAACTAAACCTTTCAGAAAAACATTATTATCCTGCTCCTTCAACATAATTGTGATAGGATGATTTGCTGGGGCAGCTTTGGGGCAGCTTTGCTGCTTTAGGACATGATTTATTTGTATGATGGAAACATCACCTTGAGCGGAGAAGCACCAGCCAGTGTACCTCTGAATGCCTAAAAATAATCAAAAAAACTAGACTGGTGTTGTGTAGTAGAAGTCTAGTTCTGACTATGAATAGCTTTAAATAATTGCTTAGGGAAATTATTAATAAAACTATTAATTTAGATCAAAGTTTCTCGTTAAGTGAAAATGTCTAATTTCTAGTTGTTGGAAATGCTGATGGCATAGGTTTAACAGCCAGTTACTTTTTCAGGTTGGTTTGAAGAGCTTTCTTCCTTTTTTAATAAATGAAGTAATCAGTTCAAAACTGCATTATATATTTATACAGGTTTTTTATGACAATTTTTTAATGATTTGAAACATGTGACATAAAAGCAAAACCAGAATCAATCTGTAAGGAAACTATTGCTTTCTACCATCATTGCATGTGTTTATTCCAGTGTTTTCTATACATGGTAGAAAAAATATTTCTCAATGTTCTTTTGTAAATAAAGATTTTTAAAAAGTATCATAAGGGTAATGAAGGGTAAGAGCAAATCTGAATGCATCAGGCAGATTTATTTACCTAGTTTGGTGCCAGGTAGCTCATTGCCTAAAATGTAGTTACACAGGTTTTCCTGGCAGAAAGAGAGTGTAGGAAACAGCAGATTCTCCATTTGGGTAAATGTACATATGGCAAAAGAAGTAGTTTGATAAAAGTATGCCAAGTTTGGTTATTCTTAATTTTCTGAAGAAAATGTTAGAAAGGTAGAACTCAAAGTGATCAAGCAATTGCTTTATCAAAGCAATAGCTTTTTTGGCACCGCAACTGACCCTGAGTTTAGGATACACTGACTTACCCCAGGTTTTGATTCAAATTTAATTCAAAATTCAAAAATGCTTTTATTCCAAAAGGAAAATCAGTTTTGCTATAACTCGTATTATTCAAGGTTCTTCAAAGAGTCGTTGTAGATGCTAATTACTATGGGCAAGAAGGATCTTCTGTTGCAGTCTGTCTTATAGTGAATTTGAAGTACCCTCCAACTGAGGTCATGCTGCTTTTCTTAGCAACAATGTAACTGAAGACTTCACATCCGTTGTTGGCAACAGCTGAGGGTGGAATAAAAGCGGTTTCCAAAAATAATACTGGTGGAAACTCTTGGTAAATAATATAAATGGAAACTTACTGCCCTTCAATGACTGGACTGGAGAGAAGACACTTCACAGTAACATGTCCTGGATGATAGCATCAGTTGCTAACTAGCGATGCTAATCCACGTCCTTTCCTTTTCCTGCTACTCTTTAAATACCTTTTTTCTCATGTAGTCAGAAAGCCTTGACAGAAAGATGTTAGAGTAGGGGATATAATCCTGTAGCCATGTCTCAGTATAACACATTATACCACATTCTGTATCCTCTTGCTGAGTTTGTGTCAGGGCTCATATTGCCCATTATCATTGATGGAAGTGATGTGAACGTCCTCTACCTCTCTCTGCCTTTGCCTTATTTTAAATAGCAGATTTCTAGTGGTCTGCTATTTAGACTCATGAGCAGGGGCAATAGTTCTGATAGGGAGTTGTGAAGTTTTTTAAGTTGTGAGCTGTTCTCTAGTGATTGCTTTGGATAGATAAAACTTTCCTATACAGAGAACTTGCCTGAGTGAAGGCAATTGCTGACTGCAAATAAATATGGAGTGCAACAGTTTTACCATTCAGACTAAAATTGTAAGTTGTGTTTTTTTTAGTAAACTGCTGTTGTCTTAGGCTCCTCTCCAAAAGCTAGCTCCCATTTTTTGTCATCATGTCTGTTTTGAAGACGAGGCTTAAAACTTTTTTATAGTAGTTAAAGTGACTTGAGTTTTCCCCAGCCATCCCTGTAATTATGTTTCTAAAGGCCCTAACTACTGGAGGATGTACTGAACACTTTTCCACTCTCCTTTTATGTTCTTCAGCTCTTCATTCAACCAATCTTCAAATTTTATTTTATAATGTCTCACTTTTATTTTTCCTTTCCATAGGAAGATCTCCCAGCTTAGTGTGTCTATATTAATTCAGTGAATTTAATTAGCTGGGGTTATTAAAAAACATAACCTTTTACATTTGTATTGTAATTTTGATTAAATTGGGTAACTGTAACTGTATCTGAATTGAAAAGAATGGATTGTTTTGAATTTGATGAAATTGTATATTGTATAACAGGAGATTGATGAGAATTGTTTGTTTTGTAAAATATCTTTATATGACATTGGTTGTAAATTGGCGCTACATAATTAGACTTAACTAAATTGAATGGCTCTGGGTTGCTCATAGCCTTACTGCTAATTATTTAGCTGTCAAAAACATTTGTGAGATAAATGATGTGATGATGAGAAAAATCTGTTTGTGATTTACTTTGTATTTTATATTCTTATCTGACTTGTTTACTTGCCCTTTTTTCATTTTTATTTTCCTGTAATTCAAGCTCACAGGGGAGGACACTACTCTCGGGTGTTTTATCAGATCTACAAATAGCCCTAGCTTGTCAACGGCCACTGTGCAGCAGCCATTAGCAGATCAGTATCTCAGGATCAGGCGTGATTGATTTTTGGCTCAGTCTGGTCAGTTAGAAATATAGCAAGAAGCTCTAACACAGATGCTTAACTGTTAATTGACCATTTTTACCTTTCGGTTAGTTCAAGTGTTTCATTAAGGATTGCTCTTTTGTAAAATTTGTTTCACTTCATCATACCAGTCAGAATCACAACATGAAAGGTTTCCTAAATGTCAGTCATAATTTATTATGACATTAACAAGCCTGAAGTTGTGTCTGGCTGCAGTGCACAATGGATTTATCAACACAGCACTTGTTCCAAACTGCATGAAAACCGCATGCAGCTAGGAGTGACTGGCAGCCTTTATCTTCAAGCACATTTTTTCCTGCCTCTGTTCAGTGTCTGATGTCAGCAGTTACAATTTTCCTCACCATTAATTTTTCGAATACTGATATGTTCCTCAGATTGTGATTAAATAACATTTTTATGAAGATTATTTTTTAATTATAATGGCGTTTCAGAAAAGTGGCATGGCATGTGTGTAAATTTAGCTTTGGGTTTACATTACCTATGATGGTGCTGTATAATGGGTAAATAGCTTTGTTGTGCCATGTAAGGGGACAACACAGTAGGTGCTCAAGAACTTAGGAAGGGAAGAGAGGAGTGGGATTATGACATGATGTTTTCTAAAGGGAGACAAAGAGGTAGTAGAGCAAGTAATGAGAATTGGAGTGGATTCTTAATGCAGAAAAATGCAGTGTTCTCCTTTATTTCTCTTGTTTGGCAGCAAAAGCTTTCACAGCTTTCAGAGCAGTGTGGCATAGTGTCTTATTTTCTGCTCTCCCTCCCCTGCTCATTTTAGAGATGATTTATAGCTGTGGAGGAGAAAAGTAAAGCTCCTGAAGAGGAAGCAAGTCTAGCCTAATGGGAAACTAATCTAAAGGTTTGATGAGAGTCATCCTGCTAGTGTGAAGTAGTTTCAACATTATATAACACTTAGACGAATGTTCTATTTCCAGTTCCATTCTTCGTCTACCATTACATTTATATCTGTTTTAGTTTGGTATTGCTTAAGGTGGTCATTTTTGTATTGCAAAAATAATAACAGTAACAGATTTAATAACTGTTTAATAACAGTAACAGATTCCCCAGCCTTGCAGTCTAAAAATAGCCACAGTCTATCAAAAAGAATAAAATAAATAAAACAAAACCATACATGGCTTAAGAGGTCATTCTTATGCCACCTTACCTTGGTAAACTTAGCTAGTCTGATCAACACTAGAAGACTGAATCAATGAGCCCTCTTATTATTAAAGGTACTGTTTAGTTCAAACTTTAATGTTTTGGCTAGATATGTTGTGAAATTTGTTTGCGAATTTAGATTTTTTTCTCAGATTTTGGGTTACTGTCTCTGAATGTCACATTGTTTTTTTTTTCTTGCCAAATATATTTTCAGTTCAAAAGTCAGATTTTACATGAGTCTAAACCAGTATTTCTCAAAGTTCTTCTGGTGGAGGACCACCTAATCCATTTAACAAACACTCACGGACCACCTAACCTGAAATTGCCCAGCAATAACACAATATGTAATATATAATATACAACCTGAAATGAAGATACTAGTCTCTTACAAGAGTAATTTGTTCCATTACTCTTGTAATAATTAATGTGTATTGGAAGAGTAATGTGTACTTTTAATTATTCTCTTGAGCTTTTTTAAGCTGCTAGTATTCATTTTCTGGGTATATATTCCAGTTGAATATTTTAACAGTGCCTCTGCAGTGAATGCATTTAGGATGAAGAGTGAGGCTGCCAGTGAAACCTCACATAGCCATGATGACTAAGGCTGCTAGAGTTCAACAATTCCCTCAAATTCAATAGAGAAACTCTGCAGCATGAAGATAAACACATCATTTAATCTATTGCAACAAGAATGCTCCCTGGGCCTACTTATGTTTCCATCACTGACTGGCCTGTTGTGTCTTAGGGAACGGTCAATTCACAACTTAATTGCCTCTTCTCCTCCCTTGTCTGCTCCCGTTTTGCTTTTCTCACTTGCTTTTTAATGTGCACCTCGTGTCAGACTTTGTTGTCAAGCTAACAAAAAGGTCTGTCCAAAGAACCAGAAAGTCTGTTCTCCTCCTGCTTTCTGAAGTAAAGACAACAGACTTGTGCATGCATGTGTTTGACTGAGTGATTATGTGTCTAATTGCTTGTTTAAATGAGCTTATTTACAGCTTTGGTCCCATATTGGACCTATTAAGCTAGTTCTGTTTGCTTAAGACTCAACGGGTTGATCCCTGAATGTGTATGCTTGTGTTTGTTCAGCTGCGTCACAACCTGCTCATTTTTATTTTTTCGGGGGGCTTTGCAACCTCTTCTTCTTTCACTTTTAATCACGTTTTGCTGTAAGCAAGATGGTGTGTGGTGTTTGTGTGTGTGTGCACACTTCAGTTTGATGTACCGCTAAAGCCCAGGGACAGGCAGAGTGAAGGGAAGGGAAGCAGAGCCTGAGGAGGGACAGAAAAGGATGAGAGGAGGAGAAAAGGAGATGATTGTGTGTTGTCTGGCATTCCAAAGGAGCTTTATGATTTAAATGATAAAAGAAGGCTTGGCCATGCATAATGTATTAAGCATTGTACGTGTTCGGTACTCCCAATTAAGCTCTCAGTTGGATTTAGCTCAAGGAGGTAGAGAGCCAACCAAGACCTATACAGGAAATGAGTGTCGCACTGAGCACGAATTGAAAACAGGCATGCAAAATACTGACCAGGCAATTCAGGTCCTATTTAGAGGCTTCTGAAAATAAACAGGAGAGACAACCTTGGCTGTCTGATGAGAAGCGGTGGCTGAAAACAAGAGCGATTGGGAGGGGAATTGGTCGTCTTATAGCTATAGTTTGATGTGCCAGTTGTCCTGTCACGCTCATTGTTTGTTCACTCAAAGTGAACACCGGCTGTGAGTATAAGCAAATTTGCAGGAGTTAGAAGATGCTTCTTGTTTTTCAACTCTTTGAAGATGCACGCTGCGTGCTGTTGGAGGCTTTTGAGGAGATTTGGAAGGTCGTTTGACCTGCCAAACACACCTGTGTGCCAAACACACCTGTGCACCAAACATGTACAGCTCAGGGAAGGATTTCATGTTCTCAAGGTTGTTGACCCCTGACAAGGAAAGAAGGGCATGATGGATGTATTCCCTTCTCAATTAGATTCAGTCTCTATTGATTTGTTCATCCAGCGCAGAGTTGAAAAGACTTCTGTGGAAAAACACAAAGAGCCCAGAAAACCCTCTTCAGATATGTAGCTCAAGTTAAAGAGTGATGCAAGAGTCATCCCTTAGATATCACAGCTCAACAAGATGGTTAAGTCCAACATTATTGCTACTGAGGACTCCGTGAATATTGTACGACTGAATATCATTTTCTGACATTATGAAAGTGGCCTGTTGGTACTTAATTTCAAGTCACTAAGGGTTGGTGTTAAAATAGTTCTTTATAAAATGTAAAACTCCATTAGGAAGCTACTTACCAAGTGATTCTCTCATTTCTTTTACATAAACCAGAATTACTTCTTAGTCTGGAAAACTCTGAAAAAGTATGGAATTTGATTTCAGGTCTTAAGTTTAAAAAAATTATATATAAATATTGTATGTTTGTGTAAACATTTCTTATTCCACACAACAGTCTCTATCCCATTTACTAAATGTCACAGTTTCTTTTTTTCTCCTCCGTTCTTTTTGTCTTCCTTATATTCTTTGTGTCTTATTCTCGTCTCCTTTCCCTCCTTGTCCTATGGACTAAGACTTCAGGAAATTGTCTGTACAAGTATACAAACATTGCACAAAAAAATTATAATAATTTGTGTCATGCAGTATGTTCTGTAACTGTTGTCAAGCTTGTAATAATGGCAAATTGCTATTCTTCAAGTTTAACAATTTTAAATGAAATTTTGAAGACAGCTAACTAGACAAGATAATAATGGTAACAAAAATATTTATAAAAAGAACCTATTTTTTGACATTATTTGCTTGGACTAATTGTAACCTTTCAGTTAAAGAGGCCTCAGGAAAAAACAAATTGGTGTTTGCAGTGCCAGATACCCATAGTACTTTGCTTTCCCCCTACATAAGAAAGAAAATGTGTTTGCTTATTTTCTGTGAGAAAAAGCTCATCACAGGATAGGGTCGAGGAGTAAAAGTACATACATCTGAAGCCATTAATATTAAATCAACTAAATGTCTAGCTGTAGAGCAAACCTAAATTTAGACTTGTAGAAATTTTTTAACATAACATTTCAAATTTTTTATAACTATCCTAATTTATCCCTTCAATTAAATTCTTTTATTTAATTCAATTCTTAAACTTGAAGTTTGAAAATGAACCGCATTTAGCCTACACATAATGTAACACGCTTTAAAAAAAGGGAAAACTTAATTTGAATCTAAATAATTCATTTTCTCCATTTTTGTCACATGTAGATTTAAATGTGTAACAGACTGTGTGTCAATGCGCATAAAATGCATGTTAATTGGGGCACTTAAAAAAAAAAAAAAGTAAAACAGATTTGGATCACCAAATGAACTTCAACCAGGTCAGGTTTGAGGAATCTTAAGTTGGACAAGGTGTAGAAAATCACAGGTGTACATGAAATATCTGTGCAAAGGTGTGCATAATAGTGGAGACGGCTTTGGTACTGCTGGAGGACATCATCAATGGAAGGACTCAGAGGTAGCGCGTGTTCAGAGATCAGACTGATTTGCTGCCACACGATGACGAGTAGCTTACTAGCCTCTTCAGATAACCCAGGGAAATCATCCTGGAGCTCTGTGTGGAACTGCCAGCAGCGTTACACTGTAGAAAACTGAAAGGAGCTGTGTGTTACTGGTTCTGGTTCAATTTCTCATTATACTGGGAGTCTTTGCAAACGAGCGTTTCAGCGGGAATTGGCTGACAGGTCAGGAATGTCACAGTCCTCCGTCAGCCAAGGGAGCCATGCCAGCTATTTGGGACGGCCTCATCTCTATGTTGTTCAGTTACATAAGGTTCCCCTACACTGCTGCTGAGTAGGCAGAAATTAAATTGCGGTTTGCAGCAAGGAGCCAATTTCCTTGATCGAAGCTGTTGACTCCACTGATGTTGCTATAAGGTGAATTAATGCATCTTTTGAAAAGAAACCAAGTCAATTCTGTTAATCTACAACTTATGTATGACGGTCAAATGTACTTAAGTAGTTTACCTGCTTCAACATATGATTCCTTCGTACTGAGAAATAATTGATTTCCCCCACTCACTCCAAAGAACTCTCATCAGTTTTTAAATCCTGACCGAAAACCTATCTGTTCAAACAAGCATTTTCACTTTTATTGGTCAACGCTTCCCATCAACTCTAGGTTTTCTCTTTTATTTTAAATAATTAAAGATGCCTCACATGGCTGCTGCTGCTGTTATATTTTTTTCATAGAGTTCTTAGAAATATAATTTGACTAAAATTGGTGCAGACAGGCCAAAGCTTAGTAGAAACCAAAGATCAGAAATTTGCCAAAAATAATTCTGATCGCTGCATCTCTAATTTACACTAAACAACCCTGCAGCCACAAAATATCTACCGTCCTCTACATTACTGACACACGGCATCTCAATTACGTAACTACCTTCCCCGATTGCCGACACAGAGGATTATCAGCACTAGGTCATTTTCAGCCTCTCATTCTGCCTCTGTAATTTCACACATGACACCAATAGACAGAAAAGCCTGTGAGGCCAGATGCAAGAGGTGATGTGTGGAAAGGGCACAAGTTCACTCAAAGAAAAAAAGCCATTGTTGTGGAAGGTCAGGTGAAATTAACTGGCAGTCATATTTTTTGTTTCCGGTGCATTAAAGCCTGAGTGTAAATGGACCACTGGTGTCAGGAAATTGCCACCCTGACTTGAATAAAATCACACAGGCTTATTTTTTCAAATTTTTATGTGGAGCTACATAATAGCAAAATAATTGTCCAATTAAGCACTTTATTTGTGCTCTAGTGCATCTTTTCCTATGTTTGAACAAAGTAAAAGTGTGTTAGTTATAGCTTGTAGAAGGTAAATTAAATGTTTTTCATCTTACCAAAGAGTTTGTATTCACAATGCTATTTTGCAGGGATTTAACAGCAATCTTGTTTAAATTATAAATGTTTTCGAGTAAGTTTATAGTGAATGTTGGCCTCACTCCCTCAAATAATTCCACAAATATTTTGACTAAGACATCAAAGGTAGCAAAAAGTAGACCAAGTTATTCCACTGATAGGAGGCTGTGATCCTAATAACTTAAAAAGAAAATCATTATAGTGCAGCTGAAATGTTCACAAATATACAGTATATGTACTGTATATATATAAACGTGTTGTAATAATTCTTACAGCAAAGTGCTGAATGGTTCAAGCTTTTCTGTCATAGAAAAACTGCATCATAATATTCTGACTACAGCCTCCAAGGTGAAATGTTTTTTACTCCACTGTTGGTTCCTGTATATAGAATTTAGCTGTAGCATATTGGGGCAAAGCGAACCTTGTCATTACCTTCAGCAGTCTGATGCTGCATACTTATCCAGAAGGTGAGAATGCTGGATTAACACTCGTGCCTGAAATGTGACAGAGCTTTTCATGCTGCTAGAAGGACAGTTATCTGTGCTGCTCTAATATCAAGATTCCACTCCAGCCCTCCATTTCTCACATGCTTCTTCACATCTATTTTCAGCTCAGCTGTCAATCCGGCTAGCTCTAAGACTCAAATCGGCTGTCTCTCTTGACACCGTCAAACTGTAATAGCCTGGGAGGTATAGGGGTGTGTGTGTGTGTGTGCGTATGTGTGGTGTGTGTTAGTGAACATACTGTTTGAAGCCCCTACTTGCTTTCTGCTCTGCAGGTCTGTTGAGCTCTTCCATAATAAACAAAAGTAGGAGAAAGACAGAATTTTATTAGTATTTATTTCTCTGCACTGGTCACAGTTTCCTCTGACCAATGCATACTTCCACCCCTCTCTTCCTTCCACATGTATAAAAAGTAACAAGTACAAGCACTCCTTTGTTCCTACAGCAATTTCTCTTTTTAATGCAGGACAAGGTATGGGGGACTTACACCTGATCTAGTGTAGTAACTGTTGGTCAATAATGAAATACACTGCTGTATTCTTCCTATTATGTGTTGATTTGTATTTTATGTGCTTTTGGTATTTTTTGTTCGTTATTTTTTAATCTTTGATACTTTGTCTTTTAGTTTTTATACTTGCTGCAACATCAATTGCCCAATTTGGGATACAAATAAATCTGAAATCCCTCTCTTCCATTCCAAATATTTGTGTTTTGTGCAGCCAATGCTGACTGTATGTGATAATTCTCCTGTGTGCTGGAACTCTAGTTTGTTCCCTTCCCAGCCCTGCAGGTGTAATGTCTCAAACACCGACAGCCCTGGCACCCTCATCTCTCCTCTCTGATGGCTAATGTTGAGTCACCTTACAGTCAGTTACATAAAACAGGAGCTGCAGTGGTTCTGGTTTATGTATGGGTCAGCAGAAGGTTAGCTTCATAATTTGGGCCGCTGTCTGCTCAGACTGCTTCTTGAATGTTTGCATGGATACACTTCACGTTGTAGAACAGTGAAATGTGTGGTTTATTTAGGTTTCGAATCTTTGAGGTTTGATTTATTAACAGTTGGAAAATTCAATATCCCAATCTGTAACTACTAAATGTAATTAACGGCAAAGCTTGAACCTTTAAATTGCAAAGTAAGTCAGTCTTTCAATCTTTTTTAGAATGGGCATCAAGGCGATGAATCATGAACACAATCATGTCCCGAAATGTGGGTGAATTTTGCACTTCTTTGAAACTGCTACCAACTGCAGACAGGTGCATTTATTGACTTTTCATAAACAATAACCCCAACTTCACTTCTAATTGTCGTCTTCCAAATAAGTGGATTGTCTTGAAATCTGTTTAAGATATTTATATTTTCCTTATTTATCATTTGTTGATTTTTGCATCTTCTGTGCTTGGCATATTAAGTTTCTTTGTTGCCTTGAAATCTGAAAAATTATGGACATTGATATTTGTTTTTAATGGTCTTGATAACTTTAGATAATAGGAGATGTAGTACGAAAGATTATTTTTTGCAGATATTGGAACACATTTTGGACATTTTAGAAATAAATAGTCCAGATATGTACCTTTTTCATCTTTAAATCAATTTAATGTCCTTTCCTTGTAAACTGAAAGCAAAGCAGACTGCTTTTTTAGGAATTTAGAACAGAGGGCAAATATTACAAATCAAATAAGATTTAAGATTGGTTTTCATGATCTTAACAGCGGTTAAAGTTTTTAACAGTTTGAGGCAGAAAGTTGTTTGGGAGTCTGGTGGTCCTGATTTGAGGCTGTGACAGTTTGCCTGGTGGCGGGCAGTTCAGAAAGTTAATGGAGAAGAGATTAAGTCTCTGAAACAGAGGGCAGAGACTCTAGTGACCCTTTCAGCTTCCCTCACTACTCTCTGCAGGTCTGCCATATTGTAGCAGATTGACACATTGTAGAATATTGTGGAGACACTTCCATGGATAAAAACTTGTTTCAGTTTTATCAGAAAGTTCTGTCTCTGCTGCTCTAATCTTTATACATTTTGTAAATATAATTACTCTTCCAGATAATCATAAAAGGTTTTGGAATAGGTCAACATACAGAGCATCTTCATATACTGTATGTCTTGTCATATTTGGTAGTGGGGGGACTCTGTTGAGGCAGCAAAATGAAAAAGGTCTGATCCAAAATGTGAAAGTCTTTTTGAAAAGCTTCACTTTGGCTCTGGTGTGCAGCTCCTGGACACTTAAAAATGTATGCACCAGCTGCTTTGAGTGGATGTCTTCCCTACTGCTCTTTGGCTCATCCCTTTTATCTTTATCATAGGTTTCCCACACTGCCACTTCTTTCATGTCTTTCATTCTCTTAATTGTCATTATGCTGAAATGACCTCGTAGTCCATCTCTGTTCCCCGCCCCGGGTTGTCATGATTCATCCAGTCGTTTCTCTCAATGGAAGGCCCAAAAATTAAATTATTACTCATGCATGACATAAAGAACTATATCTCCATAAGCGTTATCCGTCAGCTCTGTCTTCCCTGGGTCCCAAAGTAACCATGCACTTTTTTTCTACTTGAACTGAAAATGCAGACAAACCCTGAATACTAATGCTCCTTCGGAGATCTTCTAACACTGCAGCAAAACTTGATCAGTATTTCCACCAGGGCTCTATGTCATCATCAATGACAGCAACTAAATGTTTGTGAAGTCTCTTGTGAAATGCTCAAACCTCATCATGCCATCCTTTTAAAACCCTCATGTGTTTTTTTTTTAAGGATGAACTGTTCTCAAAGCGAGAAGTAGAAAAAAAAAGGACAAGTGGCTCACACAGAGATGAGAGATTTTAGAGGTGAAAGGGTGTGGGGGGCAGAAACTCATCCGGCTTCGCTCACCATCTCCACAAAAATAGGATAAGACATGGGGCCAACATTTATAATTGATCTGCTTCAGCTCCAAAAATACCTGGACAAGGACTGGCTGTTGTCTCTGCGCACGCGTGTAAAGTTGGCCAAAGCGAATTCGAGCTTAATAATGGAGAGAGCAAACAGGTGAGAGGTCGCAGAGGAGAAGGGCTGACTCACAGTGAGAGGCAGAGAGACGGCCTCTCAACCCTCGGCACTCAGCCTTGATTTTTCATGCCCTGTACACCACTCACTGCAGCATTTAGTGGGTGGAATTTGCATGTAATTGACTGATGTAAGGAGGCAGATGATGTGATTAAAATATTACATAGAGGTCTGTTTGTGTGTTTACAATTATACGTCTGGGGGCTTATACTGTTCCTCTTGAAAACACAAGTGACTGCAGAGACTGAAGAGAAGTGTGTGTGTGTGAAGGCTCATCCCAGGGGGAGTGGTGGCCAGCGTCAGGGTCAATATAAGATGTGATGTGACACTGTGACCCCATCAGGTTTCATCAAGCATGGGACAATGTAATCACTCACAACTCTCACATTCTGCTGCTGATGCAGAAATGTTCTCTGTTTCACCAGCAACTTTTTTTTTTTTTACAGTACCTTTCAGAAGTATCCATACTGTTGAACTGTATAACAATTTTTTTTTAGGTGAAGGTCAAGTCTATTTATGAAACATTTTCAACTACTCACTCCAGACAAAGTGTCTTATGATCTAAGAGAACTTTAGAACCTGTACACCACACACTGCAGCAGTGAATTTTATGTGACAGACCAATGTAATACAGCACATAATTGTGAAGTGGAAGAACAGTTTTTCTACAAATAAAAATCTTTGGTGGATATTTATATTCCTTCCATCTAAATAAATGGTTTTTAGAATCACTTTTACTGTAGATGAAAATTATTTGGGCTCAGTCAGATTGAATGGAGTATGCCTAGCTTCTGGCCAGTAAACAGAAGATGGATACAGAATAAGTCCTGATTTTCAGTATTATTTAAATTTCTTTCCAAACCATACCCCCATTGTCATGTTTTAAACTTATGAGTTGTGCAGGCCAATCGTCTCTGTTGTTTTTCTTATAGGTTTTACTTTCTAGTTTGATGGCCATCTCTCTGTTGGTTTGCAGATGTACCATGTGCATTCTAACACTGATGGATTGAATAGTCCTCAGTGAGATTTATAAAGCTTGGAATATTGTTTTACAACCAAACCTTGCTCTTCTCACAGCTTTCTCCCTCATCCTCACTGTGTCCCTGGAGCTTTCTAATGCTGTTGGTTATTATTGTTCTCATATAAAGTTCATTTACTGTGGGCCAAATCAATTGTTGAGTTTAACTTGCAAGCTTTTCTGTTGGTTCGGTTTCTTTTCACACAGATAACAGTCATAAGAGAGCAGTCACTCTATTTATTGGTCGGAGGGGCCGAGGCGGGACTACCAAATGTAGGAAGTGAATGTTGTGCCCTTGATTTTGAGAAGACCTCCTAAAAGCATTAGGGTTTATGTTTTATGGAAAGGCTTGCAGCCTTTATTAGTTTGTTTACTCTATCAAATCTATCATTGCGATCCATATCTGGCTACTGGAAGGCGCTTGGCTCAGATTTGCAGCGTACATCCTGCAGGTTGGTTGAACTGAGGTCAGATCTTGTTCCTACCATAAACAAACACCTTTAGAGTTTGTTTAAAACCATGCCAAGACCAATCCCTCTAAACGGTTCCAATGGGGTTGTTTTGGGCCACACCGGGTGATTGCTGTGTTTAGTTCTTCACAAACAAATTACGTATATTGACACTTTAAACTAATTAGGTAATTTCTGAGGACAATTTGTTGTAGTAGATAAGAGTAAAGATTAGACTAGAATTTGTCTTGGTTTATCACGTAAATAAATATCAATAAGATACATTAACACTTGACTATATTTTAAAAAATCTATCAGCCATCTATCTAGTCAGCCCCCTTAAGTAAAGTAATGAGGGCTGAATGCAACTTTTTAATATATTCTTTGTATCACTTAGCTTTTATTACATGTATGTTTACACTTGTTCGACCCTGTCTTTTTTCCCTGCAGGAGACTGCCTCCTCCTGCGACACAGAGCTGCTTTCGTTGCTCCTGGACGCAGGCCTCTTGGTGGGCTGCGTCTCCTCAGCCTTGTACCCCCTGCTCAGCTCCCACATGCTGTCCCACCAGCAGGAGGGAGGCTGGGATGTGGAAAAAGCTGCTGCGGACCTGATGGCGATGGGCCATGGGCCAGAGGCAGGCTCCCTACTGCTTTCTCACAGAGGAACTCACAGGGCCCAGTTCACCTTCAACTCTGCTTTGTCCGTGCTCAAGAAGTGGCTGTGAGGAAGATGCCACGCAGAGGGATGAAGAGGATGTTTTTGACCACTAAGGTAGACATAGACAGAGAGTGTAGAAGTACTAGCAAGCCATATATCTGTATTTAGTTCTGTAATTTGGTTGAGAGATAATCAATAGAAAACTATTTCAACAGCATGAGAGATGATTGCTTTAATATTGAAACATCGGTTCAACTAGAAATGCACACAGACATATACAACCCCATTCTCAGCTGTCATTCAGTCACGACTGAGCGTTCAGACAGAGGGACTAATCAGAAACCGCACAAGCTCCTTGCTTTTATACATGCGTAACGTCTCCTATTGTGTGATAAAGTAATTGAGCAGTAGCTGGGAGCTGTGGGTGGATATTAGCCTATTGTTCCATGACAGGTTTGCCTCTTTAACGTCACGCCGTTAAACACCCTGCCTCTGCTCCGTTGTTTTCTCCCTAATAATAACTAATTAATTTCCTCTAAACAAATTAGCCCCACTGCTGCCCCATGTTGGGCGTGTGTGCGTGTGTGTTTTTAGGAATAAACATGTATGTGGGTGTATGACAATGCTGTCAGCATGATTTGTTCCAGCTAAATCAATACAAGATGATTGTGGTTTTCATGCCGTTCCACTTATCAGAGCTGAAATAAAGGAAACATGTAATGATAATGAGGCATTGTGTTTTCATTTTGTGCATCTGTGTCTTTGTTGAAAAGAAAATTCTATACACGTCTACAGATCATTAGGAGGTCTCAGCTTTGTTGAAAAAAGTATCTTTCTTAACCTTTTCTCAACTTTACTTTTCTCTCAAATGGAAGGTTATTGCAAAACTGTTACCCTTCCCAAATGAATACATTCAAAACATTTGCATCATAATTGCAGCAATTTCACATTGTTCTGGGGATAATTACAGCCCTCTGACCCAAACAATGATGATGTATTTATCATGGCCTTGAATGTACTTTTATGTGGTGTGGCACCATTATTTTAAAGCAGTTTGGTGAAGTGTTTACACTGGTCAGCACTTACGATGTTGTGGGGAAAGCAGCCAGGTATTGTTCGCTGGGGAAACTGATTTCAAATCTTTTCTTTTCTCAACATGAATAATTGCTCAAAGGAAAAAAAAGAAAATTATTTTTTTATGCAAGGCTAATTGCAAAGGACAGTAAATTACACCGAAAGTGTTTAACTTGTCAAATCAGCAGAGGTGTACTTTTTTAAAGCCTGTTCCTAACAAGCACAGGCAGGTAGCTTTGTCCATTGTGTTCACAAAATGAAAGAATAAACCGCTTAATCAAAGAAAAACTTTTGCAGTTTGAGAGTGAGGAATATTTTTTGCATGTTTACGATTTGATTCCTCTTCCCTGCCTCTTTGTCTGCAGCATTTCTACTTGAGCTTTACAAATATGTGGCTCCTAATAAATTTTTTTTTGTCATGCTGTTTCAAATAACACTTTCAAAGTGAATACAAAAAGAATCACTTTTCAAATGAAGATTGCATTTCTAAAAGAAAAAGTGATCTAAACCAACCTGGTTTTATGTGGAAAAATAATTGCCTCCGAATTTATTGGACCTGATGACTTTGTAGCGTCAAGAATTCACATCAATGGAGTCCATATGACATCTGATGAACTTATAGGAAGACATTGAAAAACAGATGAAAAGGGCTACAAACTAATTTCTAAGACTTTGGAACACAAGTGAACTGTGAAACCTGAAACTTGAAATGATGGTGAAGCGTTCTACCAAAATTACTCCAAGCAAGCATTGACGACTGAAAGCACTGCAGTTCTGATTTGAATCAGCTATAGTCAGAGTTCATGTTTCATAGGAAAGTGATTGAACACAGAGGTGCATCCCCCATTAACCAAAAACCATATTGATGATCCTAAAAGAATCATCAATTGGACGTTTTGGAAGGCGTGGGTTACTGTACATCTGTTGTAAAACAGAGTTTCAGAAAAACAAGATACCAGCATGGTCCAACATGGTAGTAGTAGTGTGTGCTGTATTGCAACAGCACCGAGAAGACTTGACATAACTCATCTAAATCAATTTGTGACATCAGTTTTGGGAACATTCGGATTATGGGGCTATTACTTTTTCACTTGGGGATGGATTGATTTGTATAAACAGTCACCATTTGGAAACTTCATTTTAATTATTCAATGTTATCTCTGTCTAATCTTAACATTTGTTTGGCGATCTGGAACATTTAAGTTCCAAACAGGACAAAAAGGAAAAAAAAACACTGAAACATTCTGTAAGTGGGTAAATGCCATCTCACAACACTGAACAAGAAGCTCAAAATGCAGATATCCATTCAAATTTTTATCTCCTAAACTGGGGGTGTCCACCTCCACACCTCAAGTTCCGGTGTCCTGCGTGCTTTAGATGTCTCACTGATTAAAATGATGTTGTCTTCCCAGCATGCCATCAAGCTGTGCACAGGCCTACTAATGAGCCATTATTTGCTTCAGGTGTGCTGAAGCACAGAAAGATCTAAGCATGCAAGAACGGGCTTGTGAGAACTTGCGTTGAACACAATTGGAAGCGATCATAAAAGGTCCATAAATTATTTTCCACCTAGTTATCAATAATTTATAACCTATGTACACTTTGATACAGTAAACCTTTGTTGCACACCTCTGTTGATGTCAGCCCTTTGACCAATCAGAGCCCTTGCTTACAACACATGAAACATAAATGCTGAAACACAGCGGTGACTCAACTTGAAGTTGATTACTCCTGCACACTCTGCCTGATTAGCTCAGTGTGATGTGAGAAATGCACCTTAGCTGCTCCAGAGTTGACGCTGTACCGTAACAGGTCAAGAATTATTTTGGCAAATGAATTCCGCTCTCTTATAAACACAGTTTGGCGCACCAGTGTAATTTCGAAACAGTTCCTGTATTGGTCATGTGACTTGCTGAAAACAATACGCGCACCGACACGGGGTTTTGTCTATGGGCTTGACGCATGCGCCGACGCATCGGTGTTGCCGGACCCATCACTAAATAACACCAACCTCCCCTGAGTGTTGTTGGACAAATTGAACTTGCTTTTAGTACTTATTTGTTCTAATGGGGGGAAAAAATATTTCAAATGTCAGAAATCACCATCACAAATGTTTAAACGAATATTTGTTTAACATAATCTTTACCAGATTTTATTGTGCATTGCAGGCTTTATAAGAAGGGGAAAATATTTTGGAGTTTAAATCTTTGAAGCTGGGAGAACAAAAGCAAAGCTTTTGTTATAATAGTTATTCCTTTTATTTCTGCTTGACAGTTTATGTTAAATTAAGTTTCCTGCTTAATATTTAAAAACTAGCTGGGTCTGTAAAAGCAATTTGACTTCAAGGGCTGATGAGTAGCACATTGCTTTTTGATTATGCTTAGGAATGGCTCTGAAATGTGTTAGAATTTGGTTTTAATGAAAAACAAGTATTTTTTTTTATTAAGAGGTTTCTATTAAAAATCTGTTTTGAAGAATTTGAGTTTTGCATAAAATTACTAGATTTTGGAGCTCTCACACTGGGTTACTGCCATTATAATTTATTGAAATGCAAAAGAAACCTTTTTATGATATGTATCAAAGTTTGTGAGTGGAAGCATGATGCATTAGAAAGTGAATTTTAAATTGCATCCTAACTTTTGTAGAGAGCGATTTTGATTCTGAGCTGGAAAAATGTCACTGTGATGGATTAAAACTCTCATTGAGGTTATTTACTATATATGCACTCTGAATACTGGACCAAAAATAGCTCCAAAACTATTAGGAGAACAAAATAACAACAACAACAAAAAAATGGTTTCGGAATTTAGGAATATTTAAATTTTATTCCTCCTGTCATAAAAGAAGAAACATGTTTTCTACAAAGAGGCAAATAAATATGCAGAAAGCACACAATCTGGAGAAAGTAATAACCTTTTGACAGCAACGGGAATATCTGAACTCATGCCAAATAGTGTCTTTATTCTAATTTAATTAAATTGGAAAGTCTATGTCAAATATCCATTTAGCTTTTCACACATAATTGTATCAACATCCATACTGATGCTCTTTCCCTCTTATCGAAGGTAGAAAACTGACACACCTAAACATCGGAAGGAGCAATAGCTTCCCAACTTTTAATATATGAAATTTAAATTGAAAAGGTTCGATGCTAATGATTGATTTATACCTAATTTAATGCTCCAGGTATTTAGAGCTACCTTTAATTATTCTGAATAAATGCTGAATGGGCAGTTTACGCCCTTTAACACCACATGTGTCATTTTTCATGTACATGTTTAAGGCACTTTGTACCCAATATCTGTGGTGAAACAGTGTGTATTATTTGTGATATTTGAGGCATCCGGGTAGGTTTATTAGGTTAGTGCAACAATAAACTTTTAGCCAATTTCTTTAAATTATTTTCAACTTTAAATTCCATAATGAACACTGAAATGCATTTCTAACTTAATTTTTTTTACATGTGTTAATTAGAACTTAATATTTATGTCTAAGGTTAATTGCTGGCTCATAATTTCCAAATGTCATGTAACAATACCTATATTTATATTGTCAGTTGGATTTTTTATTTATCTAATGTTTAAATCAATTTCAGTACCATTATCTTATTATTGTAGTTAAAGCTGTTTAAATGCCAAAAAAATAGATTAACTCTATTATGATTTATGTGCTACATTTCTGACATAATTTTTAATTTTTATTTTTTTTACCAACTCATAATTAGCTTAGTTTCTTCTTGAATGTTTCGTTTAACATTCCCCTTGTTGCACGATGATGCTTTCCCGTCTAACTTGTCTTTTGTTTCTAGAAAACCTGCAGGACAGCCAAAACAACAATTTGTATGATTTCATAATGTATTCAGCAGTAATTCACTTAGGCGGGCACCATTTAAAACTGCTGCCGCTTGTATCCTCGACAGGCAAGAAATTGAATAAAGGAACGTGGCTCGGAGGTATTTACCCTGTCAGCAGTGCTGCTGTATTTCAAACTCGTTCAGAGGAGAAGGGGTGGCCGGGTGGTCTATATATCAAACAAGGGAGTAATGAATCTCTTACCTGCAGAGGAGATGGAGGAAAATGAGACGATCCGTGTGTCACTTACAGGTCATGTGAATATATGTGGCCAGACGCAAAGCTATAACCCTCGTTCCTCAGCTCTGTCTGCATTACAGAGACGTCTGCGGCTCACCAGGAGAATTAATGTTTAACCCTACTCTCACAGGGTTCTGCTCCTGCTTTCAGGGTTGTGCCATTTATTTCTTTTCCACACTACTACGCCACACTGACTGTATAAAGATGACTGGGCTTTGTGCAGTGGCAGCCCATTCCGCTGCTACGTATAATAACCTTTCACAATGAATTGAAATGGTCTTAGATAGTAATTGGAGCTGGATGGTTTGTACCCTTGAGTGATGAAAGGTGGCTTCTTGTGGTGATGAATGGCATAAAAATCAACTCATTTGAGGGGGGGCTAATAAGATGACACAATGCATGGTTGTAATCAGTGCTAACTGGTGAATCCTTCAGTAATCAAGGTAATGAAATCAACACAGGCAGGAGAAGAACATACAGTGTGCACTGAACAGTCTGATTCGAATATCCAGAAACACCTAAAGGTATGAATGAAGTCCTGGATGAATTAAAACCTGAAAATGGTGGGGTTTTTAGTTTATGTTTGTAGAACTATTTACACAAGGTAATTCAAAGTCATTTACAGTTAATAAAAAAAAAACACCCTGAAGTTTTTGCACAAATGAGATCATAATATGTTAAACACTTAGAAGAATTGCAAAAAAAAGAAGTAGATAATAAAATTTAAAGTGCAAACTCCAACCCAAATTTAAACTAAAGTCTAGTTTTAAAGTCTTTTTTTTTTCATTCGAATGTCCTAGGAACCTTTTAGACTGCATGTCAGGAACTACGTGACCTTTTACACATTGCTACCAGTTTGTTATTGAGCCAATAGACTGAAATGGTCATTAGCAATCTTTGTACTCATTATTGTACTAAATTATTGGATAAATAGACATATGGGCTCAATAACAGATATATTTATTATTTTTAATCTGTTATTTAGGTTATTGAATCATTAAATTGGTGCAAAGTGCTATTATACCGATTCAGCATTCTAGTGTTTTAGGAACCCCTGATCATTCATGAAATATGGACAGTGACATTAGCATAGTGTGTGCTTACTGCAAGATGCTCTGAATTGAGATGACATCTTAGGCTTGAATAGACCAAATCCTTTCACACAACAAGTCTTTTCCACCATTGCATCAGAACATGACAATCTCAAGGTACAAAAAAAGTCATTTATATCAATGTATATTTGAGATATGTGATATAAAATGTTGGGATGGACATGTCAGTAGCAATGTATATTTTCTTCTGTACAGCTTCCTGTGGTGTGAACTGTTCACAGCATGCTGTGTCTGCCATGCTATTTAACAAAAGCTCTGATCCCGCAGTATAATCATCACAGCTTGGTCCCTGTCAGAGCCTATCAGATCCTTACACTCAAACTGAATACTACTGATATGTAGACCTGAAGACATTAATACTCACATGAAGCCCAATTCATCTCAGCTTTCATGTACTTCAGAGTATGATGTGGTCTTTCAGATACTTGTGTTCAGACAGTTTCTTGCCATAGCATTAATGAACTTGTCTCATTGTGTCACGTTACAGCCAAAGAGGACAAAACAAACATTTCAATCTCTGGATGCACAAAGCCATTCTATAAATAATGGACTTACGTCTATCACATTAAATTCAAATACATTGCAGTTTGTGATTGAGACCTGAAAAAATCCGAAAATGTTTCAAGTATCTGAATTGTTTTACAAGGCCTCCCAAAAATTGTTTTCCTTTTTAGTTGATTTCAATTCATAATTCTTCTGGGGAATTCTTGTAGGATTGTGCAACAAGCACGCATCTGTGTGTGTGTTTTTTGTTTGCCGAGCCCGCCTTCAAAACAGCCCCCATTCATTATGAGCACTAACATGCTGTGAATCTTGTTGAAAATGAAAACCACATCTTATGCATAAATATCATTTTACCAAAGAGACGAAGCTAACAAAGCTGGTGAAGATTAAAGGGATCCTGTTTTTCCCTCTTCATGTTCTCTTTCTGCTTGCGCCAGCCCTCATAATTACCTGAAATACGATGTAATCTCACTTTCATTAACTTTTACTTTCCCAGCATTCACGTTGGACCTCTTATCTAACACAGTTCACTGTCACATGAAAAATGCACAGCATGCAGAGAGAGACAGAGGGATGAAAATGGCCACATCCGTGTTAGTGGACTGTTACTTTACCCATGACACTGAAAGGCACTGTAACCAACTCACACAATGGCAGAATCCATTAGAGTTAATGATGACAGCGATGGCGTTTTTGTTCCCACCTCCCGATGGCGGCTTTTGTTGTGAACTTTCTTTCTTTTTTTGTGAACAATTCAAGACTCTTTATCCTCAAGAAAAAAGGAGCAGCGCTGTTTTATAGTCTGTTTTTGCTTCTGGGTCTGAATAGACTTCATAAAACTGCGCAAAATGTTGTTGTTAAAGTCTACCTCCCTACTGCTGAGGTTTGGTAAACACAGTGTCACCACCTGTCAAGTGTCAGCGCTTTTCTTTTCATTTTTCAGACAGAGCTCGAGGTGCAGCCGGCCTGAGCCATCATCGCAATCCATCCAGGAGGTGAGAGTAAAGGGTTGCGAAGGAGTGGAGAGCGGGGAAGGAATTGGTGTACCCCCTCAGGAGGTGAGGCTGAATGAGACACAATCTCGCGGGCTACCGAGGAGAAGTTATTTTTGTGAAACAAAGCACTTGCTCGTGTCTGCCGAGTCTGCAGGAGGGATGGGAAAAAGAAAAGTGACTCTGCATTCCAGGAAATCCCTCACAAGTCTTCAAGTCTGTCAGCACGCTGAATCCTGGGGAAAATATTCCCTCTTTAATACCATGTTTGTTTCCTAAACTCCTCTATTCTTTCCACTGCGTCTTTTTGGCGCATCTTTGACCCACAACCTTGTAACTCAGAGGAGCGGCTCTATCTCTGTATTTATAGTACGCTGTGCTGCACCCACACATGCAAATTACACCTTTTTAACAGACAGGCTGCTTTTGCTCTCTTTAAAAGAGCAAAGCTTACTTATGCATAAAGCTGAACAAAGAGGGAAACCACACGAGCAGGGAAGACACAAAATTATTAAAGGTGAAAAGCAGCGAGGGTTAAAAGCACACAGGATAAATATATACTGTTGCAGGACTCGCATTACTTCTGTAACAGAGACCTTGGTGAAATGAAAAAGGAAGGCAGTTTATTTTTATTGATAAAATATTCATATTCAAACCTTTTTACATTTTAACACATAGCCACACACTTATATTCTGCTGGATCTTTTTCTGAAACATAAACAAAAAGCAGTGCATGATTTTAAAGTAGAAGAAAAATTATGCATTTTTTAAATATGTAAAGAGAAGTGTAAGGAGTGATGAGAAGAAAGCTGACAGATATTCAGCTTGCATTATGCTATATGCTATGCAGTGGTCACAGCAGGCATCTGACCGATGGTGCTTTGGCTAGGTGGGGCCACAGCTTTATTTTTAACGTACATGGAAAAAGCTAACCACATTCCCCTGAACAACACACAACCCTGACTATAAAACATAGTGATGGCAGCATCGTGCAATGGCAACGCCAGGGCTATATTCTTCTATCTGTGAATCTAAAACTTCTAGCTAACCCCCCCCCCCCCCCCCCCCCCCCAAAAAAAATCTGCACATCCATGACTTAAAATGGGCCAGTCAAAGTCCAGACCTAAATCCAAAGAAAAGAAGGTGTGAAAAAAAGTCAAGCGACTTGTAGCAGTATTTGCAGCGAAAGGCTGTCCTACAGCAGGTATTAAGCAACCAACTGCAGCCCTTGAAATAAGTTTGTTTGGACCGCAACCACATTCAACACTGGTACAAATACTGCCCACAACCATTCCTTAATCCGAACTATTTGCTTATCATTGTTGCTGCTTGTGTTAAATTGCCACTATTTTATAATTGACTGGTAGAAATCTGTCTAAAGGTGTGCCGAGATACCCTGTTAGCCAAATAGGAAAGGGTTTATATTCCTTTAATAATAGTCAGAAGTGAATGTGTGTCAGAGTCAATTATCAGTAGTGTTTGGATACTGCCTTGTTTTTGCTGAGAAAGAGCACCCCTGGATTTCTGTCCTCTAAGTAACCGCAAGTGAAAAAGCATTTGAACAGGCATGTTGCTGATGTTACCATTTTAGTTTGGCTACATGTGGAGCCTTGTTTCCTTTGAGGAACTGTTTGATAGAGAACAACCGATGTCTGGATTCTATCAAAGAAAAACTCTATGTCGCTGTTCTCTGTTTTGTGTGAGCATTTTAACGCTCTGACAGATGCAGGAATGTTGCTGTTCTTCATGCTGTCAGTCAGTCAGTCTTTATTAATGGAGCACTTTATGCACACAAAGTGCTGTACACGTCCAGAAAATGAAACATGATCAGACACAAATGCACCCTTTGCCACTATTGATCACACCATTCTACTGGGTAAAGTGGGAAAGTCTGGAATCTGTTGCAATTTAGAGACTGAAACTCTCCCCACAATCAAACATAATCAAGTTAAAAATAGAAAAGTAATTAAACTTTATCAGAACCTGTATTTATATTTCTTATTGAAACAATTACAAAATGTTTTATAATCCAAAGATTATTAATGGAGTTCGGTTGTTTCTCTCTGTAGAAACGCTAATGTGTGCTAAGGGCTGAATTTATGACTGTTTTCTTTTGTGTTCTGATCTTTGTTAATATCACAGATCCATTACAGTTATTACAAATCTCAGAGGCAAAAATGCTGATGAGTACCAGAAATGGAACTCACTTCACATTGATTTATTTAGTTTAAAAGCCTTTGGTGTGATTTACAACATTTTTCCTTTGTTTTTAAATTCTGCAGGCCATTTAACTGCATGAGTAGTGCAGTGATCTTTTAATTAATTCTGATTAATTAACTGAACAGGACTTGTAGAAAAGTGCATCTGTGTAATCTCAACCAATTCAAACTTAACAGTGATCCTGCAGTTTTAGCAAAAAAAATTATAATCTTGAATAAAGATTTTCACTCTTTAACTGTTCACATATGACTGAGCCAGATGGTTTTGTTGCTTAAAATAACGAATGTATTCTGCAGCTAATCACCCAGGAACACAGGTACTGAAGGAAATGTTCTGTTATTTCCAGCATTTTTTTTTTTTTCTTGTGCCATTTACCAAGAATCTTGCAGGTCTTGCAACTGTCAAGAATCTCTTCACATAGCTTTAGATTATGCTTTTTAAAAATATCCCAAACTTTGATATTGGGATTAGTAATTGTGCCAACAAGAAAATGTAGAATACTGATGGTGATTAGACAGAATTATTTTTGCCACATGCTCAAAGACTGTGGCTGTACATTCTCAGTCAGCTTCTGTTTCATTGTTTCTCAATCTACGCTTTGCTTTTGAGACCTTTCATCTCTCATTAGAATGGGAAAGGTTACAGCCAGGTCAGATACTTCAGGGATGAAGACCTTCCCTGTTTAAAAGATCTCACTATCCCCTGTTCTCTAAATCTCTTGCCACCAACTATAGTTAGTCCCACAAGACTACGTATGTTAAGCTCTCAATAATGTACTTGAATAATTCTTTTCTTTAAAGTGGTACAATAATACAACTACAATAAATTATTTAATTAATTAAAAAAATCGAGACATTAAAAAAAAAAAGACATTCAAATTTTTATTTTTTTTCATTTTTATTTTATTTGCGTTTTTTTTTTAAAATCAAAACAGGATAAGAACTGCATACAGGTTCAAAGATACACATAATACCCAATTACATGGGAACAAAAGTCCGTTTGCAAGTTTAGCAAAACCAATTCTTTTGGTAAAGAAGGTTCTGCCATAATTCAGATCGAATATCTGCTCACCCTTCTTGTCTTTTAAAGGATGGACTATCCAATTTCACTATGATTGTTGTAAGGTTGATTTAAGAAGCCGAGTGTAACCCCTTTTGTCTCTAAAACATAATCTAATGTATAATTGGGATCACTGTGCTGTTGGAACATCCAACTGTTTCTAAATTTTAACGTTATAGATGGTCATTGTCAAAAAGATAGATACATCAGCCTTATACAGCTGAAGAGTTAAGCTTTATTTTAACATATTAGAGCTTCTTTGCAGCAGAACAGTGGGAGAAAAACAATTATAGTTCCTTCTTAACACTCCTCTTTAACTGATAAACCTGTTCTCACATGCTTTGCAGCTTCACCAGCTGCCATATGGCTCCACAGCTCTCAGGTATCTCAGCTGCGTAGTAGATAGAAGCTTGTGGAGCTGGTTTAACACCTGGCTCACAGCACTGTATACGGAGGTGCACAACAGGGGTTTCACAATGGCAGAAAGATTGTTTTTGAGCATTAAAGGACAGGGCTGAAAGCAGCAAAACAGGGGAAAGGAAAAGGGAACAGTGCTGATCTGCCAAATCAATATGAGCAGCAAGGGAGACGTTTTTATTTATATTTTATTTTCCAGTGCTGCTGTAGAAGCAAATGTGTCAGTCTTCTCTTGTTTGTTGGTTGGTTTGTTTTCAAGAGAATAGTGGATGTATAGTGGAGTATGTAATATAAAGCAAAGAGAAAAGCAGATGTATTTCAACTCTATGTAAAGTATGAAATCAAGTGATGAGGTTTGTGTGCTACACCCACTGGTTGCATCATTTATTCTCTATTCTCATGCAATCAGAGATTCATTGATGTTAGTCTCCTCAGTTGAATGAAGAAAATTACCTGCTTCATCAGCAATTGTTTTCTCTGGTGTCATCTTTTAGCCTTGGAAAACCTCTGCACCTGACCGCCTCTGCCAAAGGGAGTGGACAGAAGGGACGGACTACATTTTAGACATTGCAGAATGAATGCAAAGGAAAGATTTTGCAGCTTTGTAGGAGGATCAGGAAATAATCAAGCATGAAGCAAGCTAAACATAGCAAGGTACTTCTGTATTTTTGCTAATTTAAAACAAAATATTTTCGAAGCATAGTAAGGAATTTGATCTTTCATTTAGCTACTAAACCTTTACTCTCTTCATTTTATAAAACAACTAATGTCATTTAACTGGAAGAGCAGGGATCTAAACCATAAGACTGTGGGAATTGCTTGGGGGAGTTGTTAGAAAAGGAATGTGCAATGGTCTTGTCAGTATGAAGGAATTTCAATCAACTTTGCTTAGCATTTTTATTAGAGCATCAGACAAGAAGCAAGGTGAATCCATGAAGGCTTTTAATAGCTTGTTGTAATTTTGTAAGCCTTACAGAATGGATTAGTTACAGAGAAGAATTGTATAGTTTACTTACCACTAAGGTGACAGCTATCAAATTACTTCAATCGTTATTTCTGAGAGTAAATCCTTGTGTAAAAGATCAATGTAGGTAGTTCAAAGACTGGTGTTGCTTTGAAAGTAAAATTACACCAGCCTTCTCAACATTTGGCCCCCTCTGGACAAGACTTAAAATGACTAAAAGACTAAAAATGGCCTAATTGCTCTTTTGACATCTAGGCTAAGCTCAATAGATACAGATATAGATAAAATCTTGATCACTCACTTTGCTAAGATTAAATGGATGATGAGAACATAAAACAGTTGGTTTGTTTACCCCTGTACCAAATGGATGCCTTCATGGACTCAGTTGTCCTACAAGCTTACAGCAGTTTTCTTTCAGTTACACTACTTACCAGGCTTAAAACGCCATAAAGCTCCTGGTGTTATGATAGACAAAAGCCTAGTTGAATAAACGTTTTACATCTAGAAAATAGTCTTTCACCTTCCCAGAACTTCTCAAAACTAAAGAAGCAAAAATATGTTTTCATTATTTTTTTGAAAACAATGTGCTTTATGATAACGTACTGTAAACTTACTTGCAACTATTAAGCAGACAAACATCTTGGTACAAACACTTTTTCAAACAATTAATGCCAGATTCACCAGAAACCAAAGAGCCATCAGGTGTTTTTGTTTCCAGCAATCACTGAAGCAATCAGTCTCCATAGAAATAGTGAAGGAGGAGCATGGGGAAGCAGAGGAGTTTAGTTTTGAGAGTGTCACTTACAGGCTTTGATGATGATAAGGGCTGCGGCTGGTATAAACAACCTCAGAGAGAATTGGGCACTCTGGAGGAATCAACTTGTGCTCCCTTATATGTCTTTAGCTCTGACTAATTTCCTCCTCCTCTTTCATGCATAGTCAGCCCCAAACAACCTGAGCCTGAATTTCTATCCGCTTTCTTCTCAATTCTCACCCAAAAATACACATGAACAAACAGCAATCACCTCTGCACAGCTGTAGGTCTCTGACTGGCCTTGTGTTGATTTGTGTGGATTGCGGTAACCATAGTGATGCTCAGACAAAGAGAGAAGTTAAAATAACATATATATTGGGCAAGAAGCACAAAAGGATGAGATAACGCCCTAAAAAGGAAAAGATGTGAGGCTGCTCTAGATCAAGACTACTAGAAGTGATAAATTAAGAAAATATTTTCATGATGTGAAGCAAAGTGACACAAATGTGCATATTTGTTTGTGTGTATGAGAGAGAAAATGACAGCTGAGGGAGTTACAATGTATTAACGGTGGTGAAAGAGATGAGACAGAATAACTGACAGGGAGAAAAGAGAGCATGTTTTGTTAAAAACTTAGCTAAAAGGAGCATCAAAAGTCCTTAGAGAGCAAAATCCAGACATCAGGGCTTTTGGCTGAGGCGCTGAAAAAGATCTTAGAGTTTATGTTAGATTTGTGGTGTTTCCCTCTGTGCATGACAAAGTAGGTGAATCAAGGTCTGTGTTTTTGTTTAAGGTCCTTACTGCAAATGCAACTTTAAAGACATTTTTTTCTTTTTTTTAAAAATATATCCATATTGAGATGTTAACGTCAACGTCAAGCAATATACCAAAAGGATCACTGGTGAACAAATAGAATCACGCAGTCTTTTCTAATGATTTTTTTATTTTATTTTATTTTATTTGAGCTCTACAGTCTTTTATTTGAGAGTGAGTGGACAGGGAAGGAGGTTATGAGAGAGAGGGAGAAGACTTTTGGTAAATGTCAACTGGCCAGGACTCAAACCTGTGACGGCCGTGTACATAAGTCCCAGAAACACAATCACACCCTGGACACATCAAGGATAAAGCTTTGGAGAAGTGAAAAATGGTGTCAGACTATAAAATAACATCCAAAAAGTATTAAGAATTTCTGCACAGTCAATAACACAACACAAGCGAATGTCCACATGCTTGTCCAGGAATAGTGAATGCTGCAAGTCAACGACCTGATGGAATCTGCTCAGTTTCCTTACAAAACCTTTTCAACTGATTTCAATAATAATATGAATTGAATTACAATGTCAGCTGGGATCAATTGGAAAGTATATGTTATTGAATTAAAGAGACTTTTTGGTAAATGCCTTGTGATTGAATTTGATGTGAATTGGCTCTATTTGAGTTAAAACTCAATGTTGGAAGAAAACCATAAGAAGTCCCAGTCTTTCCTGAACTGAGGATGTGAACTGGACAGTATGATCTGCTGGAGCCTCCACACTTGATAGCAATCGAGTCCTTTGTGTGCTGTTGGACAAACATTTGGTGCCTGATGATCAACCAATCCTAGTAGAAATCCAAACAGAAAAACTCACTGTGCCATTCTAGGAATTCCTTGAGTTATAAACCTCACCTTTGTGTGTCACGGTTTGGATTTTTGGCAGCATCTAAACCACACTGCTTCCAATTCTACGGACCTCATTTCCTCCAAATCTTTATTACCCATAGTTGTCCTCTGCAGTTCTGCCACCATCAGTCTTTACCAGACTTTATCAGCTTGCAAAATCCAGATTTTTCCTACACAATCTGGTCTATATAATAAGGACTTCACACAGCCATCCATCAGCTGTCACTTACCTCCTCGGATCCATCTTCTCCCTCCAAGCTGGAACTCTGCCACTGAACCACAAGACTCTTTCAGATCAACTTCTAATATTAAAAGCTGTAAAGAAGAGAACTTTGAGAAAGCTGAAGCCATCCTGCAGGGTTGTTTTGAGGTTGCAGACTGGAATGCTTTGTGCCAGCCACACGAAGGGGACATTAAGGACAAGGCTGACTATGCCACCAACTATATGAACTTCTGTGTGGACAGAAGCTGTGATGCTATGATTTATCAATTGTGTATGAACATTTTTTTCCTTCCACAAATACATCTCAGCAAATAATAACCAATTATCAGCAATTGCTTTTAAGCTCATCCAATTAAAGTTGTTGCCATATCCCAGATTCTATCAAATTTGTATTGAAGCACTGTTAATGGTGATGATGTAACTAACAGGAAGAGAGGCCTCTATATCATATAATGTCTCAGACCCCACACCACCTTGGGACAGCCCTGCATGTCGAGGTAGAGCCATTGCACTGCACACCTCTGATGGATTCGAGAGACAAACAGGGAGATTCAATTCATATGGCACTAGTAGGGACAAAGCTTTCATGACTGTTCAGTTTTTAATAAGCGCAACAGGAGCTATTTGTTTTTATAGGCCGGGCTTTGTGGAACCGATCTCCGCTCTTCATTGTCATCCAGCTGGCTCTTCATTGTCATCATTCATGTGCTTTTCAGGTCCACTACACAGACGTACACTGAGCTGATCTATGAAGTAGAGAAAACAATAGTATGCTGCGTGACTCCGGGACAGGTGGGACAGCTTCTCCACCAGACCACTAACCCATCAGCCCACCGGGGAAAACCCCGGTAGTCCCATATGCAAGTCTGCCCCTGGTGAGATGCTTCCCTAATCACAAATCTTGGATCACCAGGGACACGGGGAGGAGGGAGTGAGGGAATTATAGAGGAACATACAAAAGCAGCTGAAAGTACGAATTAGAAACAGCATTGAAAAGTACAAGAGAGAGAAGCTGGAGAGGAACTACAGAGGAACAATATCAGAGAGGTGCATTCAAGGATGAAGAAGGACATGTGCTTCAAGCAAAAGGAGGACTAGATAGATGGAAGTCTGGACGGTACTGAGCACATCCAGTTCAAGAACAAGCTCAGCATCGTCCTCTCCTGACCCCAGCCAGACAGACATCCCACCCCTGCACTTTGCTCATTACCGTGGAGTTGAGGACATGGTCATACAACCGCCTCAACAAACTTGCAGTCATCTGGAAAAGCAGGTGGAACAGTGAGGGTCATGTTCTTTGATTTATCCAACGCATTTAATACAGTTCAGCCTGATTTGATTTGAACAAAACAATTTAGATAATTGTAGGCTTCAGGAGAAACAGGCTTGGATCAAACACTATTTCGATCATTGAAAAATGATGGTGAGGAATATGAACACTTTAGTGTTCACTTAGACTGAACCGGAGACACGGCAGTGAATCCATCTACAAGATACAGAGCAATCAGTACTTCATGAGGAAGCTTGAGTTTTTGAGAGTTTGCAGCAAATGTTCTTTAAGTCTGTTGTAGAGAGAGTAGAACATTCTGCCATCATCTCTTGGGGTAGCATCATCAGAGTCAGGGACATAAAAAGGCTTAACAACTTGACAAAGAAGACTGATTCTGTTCTGGGGACGACTGGGAAACCTCTGGAGATGAAGGTGCAACAAGGAAATGCTGTAATAAAACCCTGTAATGTAACCCCTACTATTCTTAAACATGGGTTGATATTTTTTTCTTTTCTGTTTTTGCTCTTTGGTTTGTTGCTTTGTTGTATTTCTTTCTAAGTCATGTAAAGCACTTTGAATTACCTTGTTGCTGAAAATGTGCTATAAATAAAATGACCTTACTTTAACTTACCTTAATACAGACCTTTCTTTTCCACAGCTGTCAACATTTACAAGAACTTCTTGAAGAAACTTGAATAATATGAGTTACACCATTTAATTTCCATTTGGGATAAATAAAGTATTTTCTAAATAGGAATTTTTAAATTTAAACTCTTTTCCTCATTTTGTTTGTTTTTATAATACCTTTGGTTGTTTTTTTGTGTTTTTTTTTACCACCTTAATAGATCTTAATAAGATATTCATCTGCTGGCAGAATGTGCTTTTGAGATCAGGCAGCCACAAAACAATAACTCGTTGTGAGCAGGGCTGTAGGAGTGATTATGAATCTACGTGACTGAATTATGGTTTTGCTGTAATGCATTCCTTCTGCATTGTGGACAATATGATCCCCTTATATGGTTTGTTTTTTGGTAATATTAAAAAGTATTCTTTATCATTGAGAACATTTTATTCCTATGGTTTTGGGGGTGTAGTGACAATTTAAATAAACTGTCATAGTCAGGCAGAAAGTGAAAGCCCCTGGGTGTTCATAATAAGAACAAGGAGTCACTGCAGAAGTAAAGAGATTACATTGATAGCTTAAAGTACAGAAGCAGTTCTTTATCATCAAGGACTCTTACGGGAAACTGTGAATCGTTGTCTGTACAGATCGACTTCCTTAAGAAGTTTTGACTTGTATGAACAGTTGAGCACGGTTTGCTAGGAGATCAACGTCCATTAGTGCGTGCTCAGCTGTCAGCTGTCAGCTGTCAGCTTGTTTTCTCAGCGTCTCCTGCAGTCTTGATGTTGACTTGTTTTGCCTGTGACTTCTCAGCAGTCTTCCATCTCTTTTTGAGCACCATCTCCCTGTATTTTTGTCCATGTCAGAGTCTGGGTCACTGTGACCGCTTTGCTTCTCTCGTCAGCGATGTCAGTGCACACAGTCCGACTATACCCACGCTGGCTGACTAGGGATGTCTGTTCACGTCTGTTTGATGCTAGATTTCTGGGCATCGCTCCAGGCAGTTAAGTTGTCACAAATGTCACTGTCACTGTCATTTGGTCATTTCTAGTGACTCTAATCCCTCAGCACTGTTCAAGTCTCATAGAAGCTGCTGATTTCAGTCACTTCATGTCTTTAATAATTTCCTAGTTTTTATATTTTTTTTAATCTGAAGACTCACTCTTTTCATCATTGATCAGCTAATACTAGCCACTGAATGAAGCCAAAAAAAATGTGCAAAACAAAACAATTAAACTTTTGTCATGACCATGCATCTGCTACAGAGACAGTCCTACTCAATGGTTGTTTTCAAATAAAATATGTGGCTGAAGTTTTGTTAAAACCCTTACATTTTTGTCTAATGAAGCAGTACTTCATTCTTCTCCAACCGATTATGTGTTGCTTTTCAGAAAATTATGAAAGCAACCGGATAAAAATGCAGAACCTAATATGAAAACGACAATTGTAAGCTGACAAGGTTTTTTAAAATCAAACAAAATCCATCAATTTTACCTATTCCTCAGAATACACTGTAGACATGGGATAGTTTATTAATTCTTTCTGGAAAATTCACAATTAAAAGCCAATGAAGAAAAAATATATATTGATCTTGACTGCACTCCTTTAAATTAAAATAGAAAACTTTTCAGGAGGGTAGAAAAATTACTTCTTCTGGTAATTTATTTTGTTTCATTTGACCTGATGGATTAGCGTTTTCGGTTTTCATGGTCTATGAATCACATAATTTTCATCTTTCCCTCAAGTAAAACTTGAGGGAAAAGATATATATGTATATAAATTTTGTATTTTGTGTGAAAATCTACAACTGTAAATCTACCTTGTTTGTGAAGATTAATGTGAAAAGTCTCATGCTCCAGTGCAGCTGCTGATTAACTACATTTTCTTTGCGCCCACACTCCTTGCTCCTCCGCCTCCTGTGGTTCACATCCTTGTTTGCAGGTTGATTTATAAGGTAATCCCTCTGTAAATCAATTCGTGTTCGCATTTCAAACATAGTCTTAGCCACCTGTCAGTCAGACGGCTAAAACCGCTCCAACCCTCCCGCGTGAGCCGTGGCTTTGGTTTCTAGGAGAGATGCAGCCAATCAAATGGTGTTAATCCCAAATGATTAATATATTGTGGGATTGGAACTTGATTTTCCCACCAATTTTCACAAATGCAATTCGGTATTGGTGAGAAATGGTAATATGCAGACTCACAGCAGGAGAAAACACAGAGGAGAAAAAAAAGGTGACTTTGGTTTGTTTTGTTCTTGCTAAATAATGTGTTGATTGAGTTCGAACACTCTAATTGAGTTCAGCCAGATTAATGCAGCTCTCTCCTTTTGCTAATTAAACTGACATCTGTGCTATCTGTGTACTCAATAAGAAAACATATTTTTCCTCTAATGGTGAAGCCCTTTCCACCAGCTCGCTAATGGACAATGCAGCGACCTGCAAGTGGATGAATTTAGATGGACCATCTTTTCTTTCTACTTCTATTTGCAAGCACTAAACTGGGCCTGCCTGAGGATTATTGGTCTGATTACAGCCTGATTGAGACTATGCCTGCCAGTTTGTATACAATCAGCACTGCAGTGGACACAATAATACAAAAGCTTTCTACCAATTTGTTAACCCTATTCCATTGCCATAGTGACTAAGGACATAAACAAGTGAGGTCGTTTCATATTGTTCAGGGATCATTTGTGTGATTACAGAAAAAGGAAAGCTCAGAAAAAGTAAACATAAATTCGGGAACTAAAAGGGATTATAAAGTACTTATCACTGTGTCAGAGCAATTAGAATATCAGGTCAAATGAATTAATTCACACTTTGAAAGTTAATTTTTGTGCCCACTTTAATCTTTGAAGACAGTAAATGCTGTTATTTGGCCAGTAGAACAATGTTTGGTTTTGGTTAGGCTCTGTTGCTTAGTCTTAGTTCATCAAAAGCAACAATCAGAAACTGTAGATGCATGTGTGTGTTGCAGAGAAGCTACATTTTAATGTTCACAATTCCATCAAGTTTATAATCTTAGTAAAAACAAACAAACAAACAAAACAAACAAAAATAAGCAACTTTAAAACTTAAACAATTTTTCATCACAATATAAGAAGCAGAAAAAACAATTATTCAAGATTCAGAATTTGTAAAAAGAAAAAAAAAGGAACACATCAAAAAATACTATTATTCGCTAAATACTACAGTTAAAAACAATATTCACTCACTACTGGTTGACTGCAACAAAATGTGCAAGCAGAAAAAAACAACACTTTTCCAACTTAAGCATAACTTATCCTAAAAAATAGCAGTGAACAAACTTTTAGATTACATTACATGTAATAAACGTCCAAGAATTCTCAACTTCTGAGGTTCTCAGATGTAGATCTAAAAAGAATTTGCTCTAATATGGAGCAATTCTGAACCATAAAGCTTAGCCTAAATTAAAATGAGAAAAGAAAATGAAAGAAAATGAAATCAAAAGTCCAGGGGTGTCTTTATGACCACCAGTAGATCAGAGTACTTCACTTGCGGTTGTTGAGTTCATTAACACGAGCTTAGCAGAACATTGACGTCCAGGGCAGTCTATTTATGCTGGAGTTGATTGACCAATCAGAAAAAGACTTGGGGAAAATGTGCCATTTGATTCACAATCACAGGCAAGTATTTTATTTTTCTGTGGGATTTTTCTGTCTGTCTTAAAAAGATAATTTTCTTTGGACATTAGAACACACCATTACCTCCATAAATACTAAAAACAACACAAATAAATCCTTTCAGCCGTTTGTCTCTATCATGATTGATAATTTCACATTTAATTGTCACTTAATTGGAAAAAAAAACAACTTTAAACACTACTAATATCAGGCTATTAGTTGATGCAATTATTTAATGTGTTTTATTTATATTTGTTCTTATTTTGTGCATTTTGGTCGTAACACTACATGGAAACTGGTGTGCTCCATGATTTGCTTCTCTGGAACATATTTTACTGCCCCAGATTATTCTCCAATGCTAATGTATGCTCTGTTTAAGAACAGTGCCGTTTTAAAGGTGCTGTCATCTGCTTTTATTTTTGAAAGGTTTCTTGCAAGATCATAATAGTGAACACCTTTAAGAAATAAATCAATTAGTAACTAAAAAACTTTTCTGTCTTTTCTGTGGGTAGGTATAAACAGCATTAATGCGAACAGTGGTAATCATCAATAAATATTTGAATTTATTATGAATTACTTAAAGGCTTTTTGCTGGCTTTCTAAATTCTAATTTAAAAAATTTATTAATGTTTTACCCTGCTACACATCTGTTATAGAGCGCTCGAGTTGGATGGGGGTTTGCGTGAACTAGATCTAGTTGTGTAGCTTAAAGCTCACCTCAGGGGCGTGCAGGCTTTGTTTCAATGTTAGAAGAGAAGAAGAAGTTGGTGTGCTGGATCTAAATGGAAGAGAAACAAGGGTATCAAAGAGACAATAAATAAGCAACGTTTTAAAAGTGGAATGCCACCATTTCCTGAAATACAACAAAAAAGCATCTGTATGTGATTTAAGACAATATACCTAAGTATGTGCTTTTCAGAGCATCTGTGTGGGCGTGTTTGAACCTTTCCGAGCAGATTCTTTAAACAAATGTACTCTCAAGTCTCGGCTGCCGGAAAGGATGATGACTGTAATCAAGCCGTTGCCTTTCCATCAGCAGGGCTCTGAAGCAGCGCTGACATTTCTAAAGGTGTGCGCTAGAAGCAATATTAAAACTCTGTGTCACGCCAACTCTTTTAATGGCTTGTCTTTGTGCCTTAAAAGCTGCTTGACATTTTCTGCCAGGGGTCCTGAGAGATTTAGTGCAGCTTTTAAAGTTTGTTTTTTTTTCTGAAGTTTAATTCATTGTTTTGTATTTTTCTCAGCTCTGTGTTATTTGTTTCTTGAAAGTTTTTGCTTTTGTTGGGCAGATGTTGTGAAATGAACTCCTTCTGAGTCAGACAAATGTATAATTTTTGTACTGAAGATAACAAAGTGAAAAGAATTGAGAATAGGAAGATTATTTTTTAAATGCTGTTGTCTTCTAATGAGGTATGTGCTAAAATTTAAAATGTACAATAGAAATGCCAGCTGTACCTGACCCTGACCAGAATAAATCAGAGGTAGCCACTCTGTCTCTTGTCAAATTAAAAATCTCATGGTAATTTCAGCTGGTAGAACATCTGATCACTCTTTGCTCCTCATTAAAGTTTTTCTTTCTTTCCTTTTTAGAGTAGCTGTTGTCCTCCTCTGTCCTTATTCCTTTTTCTCGCTCGCTAAGGATTATCCAGGCACCAGAGACATGCTCAGAATCGATTGTCTGATTAATAGTGGAGACAAACACAATTAAAAATTGATTTGTGGCTCATTATTGACCAAATGTAAATAATTAACCAAGGTCTCAGTGTCTGCATGCAGGAGTCTGTTTTTGTGTGCAGCTATGGGATTCTGGGGTTAAGAAGTTTTTCTTCATTCACATTTATTCTACAGGCTATTGTGACAACTGCGGAATCGACAGCACAAATACGCACATCTGCATACAAAATAATGTGAATCTTTTGTTCAGGGCCACTTTCATTATCCTTCCAAATAGCTGGACACAATTTAGGTGGCGGGGGAGTGGGGGGTGGCGCTAATAGGTGGGGTAAAAAGTGTGCCACGTTTTTGGAGTGGTAAACCAAAAACAACGTAACCAGATGATTTTATGATGATGATTGTATTAAAGGAAGGGTGGGAGGCAAAGCGCATTAATGGCAGATACTTACAGCCCACTATAAAGAATGCAAATCGCAAGAATGCAAAAATACAAAGGTTTATTTAACCTTTATTTACCAATGATTTACCATCACTGAGGTTAAGAATCTCTTTTTTTTAAAATGGTAATTCAAATCAACATGAATGCCTTGAACATTTTCACATAGCACAGTTAAGTACTGTGTAGTAGGGATATTTTTATTTGTTAGATGAGGAGTGATGAAGCACCAGTGTTTAAACATAAAAACAGCAGATTGCATAAAAATGAGAACACGTAAGGTATGCAACGAAAGAAAATATACTGATGCACACTAACGGAGTGAAAAGAAATTCATGAGTGAAACTCAATTAAGATCCCTCTGAGAAGTGTTGCGATGGACTGAAAGATACTGAATCCAGCTGCTGTCTAAATTCTGGCATCTGTGTTGGAGCCAGTTAGCAGATGGCTGATGGAGTCTTCAGCCACATTTCGGACAACTAGGAAGATGTGGAGGAGGGAAGTAGGCGTGCTGTAAACAGATTCAAAGGTAAAATGACAGAACAGGGATGCATGTCTGAGAACAGGGACTGGGCGCTGGTAGTTGGAAAAGCCTGGGAAAGAACATCACTGGAGAGCAGCTGTGTAACTACATGGAAATGATGTGAGTTTGACAGTTTGAGTAAACCCGAGTTAAAGCAACCATGGGAATGAATTTTTGTTTTGATTATTTACCAGTGCACAATAAAAACGGCAATAATATTTCTTTAACCCAAAGGCTTGGGATGTGCTGTCGGACATTTTGACCAAACAATGGTTCAACAAATACACCAAATATTAGCTTGGTGGTGATTCCTTTAACTGTGTAACAACATGACACAATTTTACTGATCTCTTCCACAGAGTGAGATAAGAAATTAAAAAATGGTAATTTTTATGTTGATTAATAATATCAATATGACTGGGTTGCTTAATCACTTTATGCCACACTAGACAACAAGTTTGTTTTAGGGGCACTGTGTTCTTGCAGCAACATGGCTTCCTGCCTTGGATGTATCTGAAGTCTTACTAGGCACCTACATCTCCTGCAGCCACATGAGAATAATGTGGGCATAAACAATGGATAACTGGATAAAACCATTAATTAACTCAAATATTGCTAAAATATTAGAGATAAAATATTTAAAAAATAAAATAAAAAATAAAGAATCTGAAATTGTAAAATGTAAATTTAGCTTGTTATATTTTTCTTCAACAAAGCATCATCCTGTAACTTATTTACTTAGCAAAAATCTCAGATCACTGACCATACTGCAATATTGTGTTAGCAGTGTTTGTTTTGTATGCACAAAATGGGAATACTAATTTGTGCTCATTATGCTAACGATGTTTTCTTCTAATGATGTTTTTGACAAAAAATGTGCTGAACTCTTTAAACTGTTGGATGAAACACAGTCCAATTTAGGACTTTCATTAACACACTGGTAACCAAATTATATATTATTTTTATTGGAACTTTAGTCATCCAGAAAAAAATTTGTTTTAATCTCGCTTAGTTAGCAGACCAAATGTTACGGTACTATGCTTGATTCTACTAAAGTTTTCCAGGTTATTTAGCTGACCATCAGTAAAGTTAGCAGATATAACTTAGATTCAGCTTGCCACAGTAAGGAAGAGCAAATATAGTACAAAAACTCATATCATCATCAGAGACTACAAACAGTTTTACTGTTTTTTTTAAGTGTCTGTCAATGAGGTTGATGAGCAAAATTCTTAACACAATGTATCTGTGAATCAGAACAAGATGCATGTACAACAAGAATGTTATACATTTACATGGAGGTAAGAAACAAATGGGAGATGGATAGTACAGCAGGTAAAGTGTGCATGACTCTCTCTATATATATTTATCCTGTCTTGTGATTGTGAGCTGCCAAATCAGCCTTTTCAGGATAGCAAGCTGTTCAGATTCACACCTAAAGTCACATTTCACAGATTCTACTTTATATTCATTGTCTGAAACAAAGTTTTTGAAGGGGGGATTTATAAAGCTTAGTTTCTGTAACTGTTTTTTCATCGAAACTTTTGATATTTATAACATACTGTGATTTAATTTACAGGATTTGCTAACTGCATCAGTTTTTCTCTAGTGTAGAGTAAACATTTCTAGCCTATTGGCTGGGCACTGAGCTAAATATAGAGGAATCTTATGTCTAGACACATAAATTATATATTAAAGCTGCAAGCCTTTTATTTTACCTGATTGTGGTTACATTAACACAATCAAATGTCTTCTCTAGTATCACAGCAGTATTACAATAATAAATGTTTCAGGCAAGCTTTACAATCAAAAGTAACCCTGTACAGATTTTTGAATATTTGGCAATGAATATCATTGTTATCTGGCAACATGGATACTTATTTTGCTTTAAGCAATGCATACTGAATTAACTGGCAGACAACCAGCACTGCAAACTCAAACAAAGCAACAAACCCAAAGCAGCATTAGAAACCAGAGTGCATGCTGCCAGCTCAATGCAGTCTGTCTAGACATGGAGACGGCTTCTTGGAAGCTTTCCTATCTTTAACGGTGCTGCTCTCAGATCTGCACAGTGCTCTCAATACAAAAAAGCAGGCAAATATAGAAAAAATCTAATCAAATTACAGATGGAAATTTAGTTTAAACATTTTGATAGACAATGAAGGAGTCTATATTAGGACCAATAGTATGAATGCTCCATTCCATACCTTAAATGCCAAAACTTTCCAACAAGTTACCTTAACTTTGTTGATTTCATTACACTTGTCTTTAATGATACTATTTTGCAACAGAACAGGACTACTATGAGACAAGATTGACTGAAATCCTCTGGCTTTCGTGGAGTTCTGGCAAAAAGCAGCTCAGAATGCGATCAAATCTATTCCACGTTTTAAAGAGATATTTGGATTCCTAGTTTTCCTATTTAAACAACAATAAACAGGAGGTAAAACCAAAGTGCAGGTTGATTATTGACAAAGTGTTCATCAATTTCCACGGGTGCTAACCGACCACACTGACATCAGCGAACGTCCAAGGAACTGACATTGGGATAGTTATTAACAACACATAACAAGGTACTTTTTATAAATACCTGACTTTTCAGCTGAACAATAAACTGAACTGAACTCACAACACTGATGTTCTTTACAGGAAGGTGAGAGGAGACTCTGCCTGCTGAGGTGACTGACCTTTTTTGTCACGCCATTAGCCATCTTCTGTTGTGTAGATTGTTGGAGTAGCAGCTTATCAACAATTGAGATTAAGTGTTTATATAAGCTGATCACTCAGCTGCGTCCTGGGTTTGTCCCTCAAACCACTGCAGATGGTGGGAGACAGAAGAACTCCAGTTAAAATAACATCTTGTTGAACAGTTGGACAATGTCTCCCACCCCATCCAGACAACTGTTGCTGACATAGAGAGGTCGACAAACAAGCTTTATAACAGATCCTTCCTCCCAGCAGATGTATGACTTTTTTCTTAGAAAAATAGTTGTTTTTTTTACCCCTCCAGGGGGTCTTTTGTGGGCTCTAGTGTCCCTCATATGAAAGTAGGCTGACAGGAAAGGGGGGAAGACATGCGGCAAATATAGTGGGGTCCGGGAGTCGAACCTGCGAAGGCCTCGTCGAGGACTCAAGGCCTCCAAACCTGGGTCACGCTATCCCCTATGCCACCACGGCAGGCCCAAAACTGTTATTTGACGGTTTTTCTCATGTCATTTGCAATTGTCTTTGCTTGCAGTTATTTGCACATCCTTGTTGTTTGGATTTTTTTAAATAAGTTGTTGTCTTGTTTTATGCACAAACGTTTTTCCCTTTAAATTAACCTATTCAGTTGCAAATTTATTTTAATCAAACATGCTATTTTTTAATAAGTGGTTAGCTTTTTATTTCTTATGTTACAAATTCGTCTTTACTATATATTCTCTTATTCTTATTTTCATATATTTACCTTTGTGATAAAATACATGCTTCCACATATTGTTAGTTTGCTTATGCTACACAAGAAGTGCCTCACTTTTCCTATTACTTCTCAGCAAGAATATTGTGGCTTGGAAAACCTTGTGCGTTTCAGTACTAGACTGTGGAGTTTCCATGGAGAATTTCAGTGGCCCTACGTTATAAGTGTTTCTCTGACTGTTTGTCTCTGAAATCTCTTTAACAAACATTTCCAACATAAACCTGTAAAGAGAAGGCCTCTCTGAACTGCCTGCAGCTATTCCCAAATCACAAGTGGAGATGACAGTGTCCAGCACAGTTGGACATTGCAACATCTACCCTTTCACAAAACAGGTGGAGAGGACAAAAAGTCGCCCTAATCTTGCATTGAAGTGTTTGGTGAAAGCGCTTTGTGTTGGCCTGTGATTTACTGGCGACCTTTGCAGTCTGTACTCTGCCCAGGTGGACGTACTGACAGCTGGAGAAAAGCACCTGCGTCACCAAATTAGGGATTTAAACAGTATGGAAAAAAATCACTCGATGAAGGACAACTGAGGGCATAATTCCTGACAACTAATATTACGCTTCTCACTTTGTATTGTGGGTTCAATGGTTACTTGTTCAAGTAATGTTCTTTAATGCTCCCAAATTGAATCCTTTGTTATGTATTGTCATCTTGTGTACACTCATTTAAAGTTTGAAGTTTCGACTAATCAATCGTCCACCCTGGCAAGCCCAAATCTTTTGTTTGATGCAAATGATCCGGGCAAATGTTAGTTAGAAAACTGGTTTGTTGACTTGATCACAGAAAAAGCCCATGAATCATCAAGGGCTGGATAATCTGGTGGAACTGAAGAAGTGTTTCATTTTGTTTCCTTGGTGATTGTCATAAAACAAACTTAAAAAGCAAAGCAACTTTTACATGAACTGTGTTAAAAAACAAACAAACAACAACAACAAAAATACATTACCATCTCCCTCCACTGTCTGACATTGAACCAGATCATTTAGGATTACCTGAATCAAATTGCTAATTTCCAGAATAATAAGAGGGACTTTACTAACTGTGAAGTTTACATTAATTTCATTAATGTTTTGCAGATTCACCTTTGTTTATGATTTGGGTATTATTCTGTCCCTACAAAAGCTTGCTAGATGTCTGGTCCATTGCTGTGTTACTCACAAACCTATTCAGCTCTATCCTCCAATTTTCCATGCTATGGAGATCAGGGCATGGTGTTGGTCACTTAAGAACACTGACTTTGATGTCTTTAAGTAATTTTGCAACTACCTCCTGCAACGAAACTCCCAAACAGTAACCCCATTTGTCGCAGTTGGCATGGTTTCCTTAACCCTCTCCGATTTGCATTCAAATGAATGTTGGACTAAAATTAAACGTTTCAGTTTTAGTTTAATCAGACAACTGGAGAAACCTAAAGTAAAGAACATGAGTGCATCTTTAAGTTGTAATCTGTCTTTTTATGTTGCATTCAAAATAACAGATTCTTTCCTTCCTGAGTGGCCTTTATGTGAATTTTGCTACAGGAACGTTTTCACTATGGATAATGATACCCTCGAAACATCTTCAATCAGTATTTTTCCAATGTCTGTTAGATTTGTTCGGGGTTGATTTCACACCAAAGCATCTTCTTCAGTATTTCTCTCCTTCCTGAAATGTAAGGTTATGTTTTTTTCTAAAGAACTTTCTCTCACATTATTAGAAAAAAAGAATCCTTTTCATGATCCTAACTCTTGTAATGCAGACATTACTGTGAGAAAGTGGAAAGTGAGAGAAATGTTTTTTTTTTATTATTATGTTTTACTTTTACATTACATTTAGTATCGGTTTTGGAATAGTCTGATACAAAAAAATATATATTTAGCTTTAACTTAATTCATAACTTAACAATTCTTAACAATTCTAAATCATAACTTAACAATTATTTTTGGTCAGGTTCAGATTAATTTACTCTAATACGTTTTCTTGACAGCCCCAAAATGCTCTGTGGTGTCACGATGTAGGGTTGCAACTTTAGAGCCAACCTAATCCTAATTCTGAGCATGTGGGAACTTTCTTAATGGGGAGTTAAGCTACTACTGTGATCTTGTCAGGTTTAAAGAGAACCATCCTTGTGAAGCACTAAAATACTATTGACCCCAAATCAATGTCTCTCGCCACCCAATTGATTTCACTTCTGTCTGTAGATAGATAGATAGATAGATAGATAGATAGATAGATAGATAGATAGATAGATAGATCTTTATTGTCATTGTCACAAGAAGAACGAAATTTAAAAAGTGCCATCAGTCAGTGCATATGCTTAAAAACAAAAAAATAACTCTCTCACAATTCACACACAATGTAAGAAATAACAAATAACTGGAATAAAACAAACAAAAAAAAACAAAACAAATAAATAAGAATAGCCACATTCTCACATACATCTCACATACATCACATACATCTGTAACTCTCTATTGCGCTAATTTTATTATTTTAACTTAGTTTTGCATTCAACTCAAAAATCTAATTCAAGGGAAACTCACAACTAAATATTTGCTGGAAAATTCCAAGATACGTTAATTGATATCCTTTGATTTTCTACACATTCTCTAAAGAAGTCCAGACTTCATCCGTCTATCTCTCTTCACTGTCGCCTCTGACATTTTCCACAACTAAGCACCCCACCTCCTCACAATTACACATCATTGTGTTGTCAATGCCTCCATTGCCCTATTTGGTTCAAATGGAGGAGAGCGTTTGACAGTTTGTCAGGCCAGAGAAGATAAGATGGCCATTTAGCAGACGGTTGCTCGCCTATCTTCTGTGTAGATTTAATTATACTGTTAGCTCCCCTCCCAGGAAAAGCTTTGAAGTCACTTATGTCAGGAGAGCAGAGAGACTAATGTGATCTGCTTTAGTGTTGGAGCTTGAGGAAGAATTTTCATGCAGTACAGGCTTGTAGCTTTGCTCTTGAAATTAATATGGGATGTTCTGTGACTGTGCTATTGTGCAGAAATAACTTAGATCTTGATATAATATGAATGCACCACATTACAAGCCTTGTCAGAGGCAGCTGCGAGTGAGACCACTGCAGAAGGTGTATGCAAACGTCCCATCAGGACAGTGGAGTCTGTAAAACAGAAGCTGCGGATATAGCTGGAGGCAAAAGAAAAGACACACTCATAAAATTTCAGTGTCCTGTAATAAGCCGGGAGACTTTTCTTCAAAACCAAGAATTCATGAAGACATCCAGCTCAGAGAATAAGTCTATGAGTCAATAAGTGAATACAAATGTTGAAGGAATTTTATTGGAAGGATTAGCACTTATACACTTTGGTGTGGCAACTGTTTTAATTACAAGCAAAAGAAGAAATACAAAAATTGTGCCCTAATTTACATATCCATGTATAAGACTACAATAAAGGTTGCTATTCTAAGCTGGTAGAGTTGTTTTGGACATAAAGTTAATTTTAAAATTGAATTATTCCCCTTCCAACAACGGAGATGTTCTTTGTACACTGTGGCTTCCTATCAGTTTTCTCTTGTTGGTCTTTCCTTTCTCCTCCCGTGTATCTGTTGTTTCATTAAACCCTATCTATTGTTGGATTTGCTCTTTTGGGGCTTTGTCCTTTTTCTTCCTCTATCAGTTGTTGGCCAGATGGCGCGTCTCTGAAAGCTGTCTGATTTATAGCAGTGTAAACCGCCATGCTAGACAGGAGTCCTCCTTTCAATATTCAGTATGCGTGGAGGCGTGGGGGTGCGCAGGTGCGTGTGGGTTCGTGTGTGGCCTTGTATTTGCCATTGTAAGGACCATTTTCCTAACACACAGGCTACTATGTTGCACGTAGGAATGTTCTGGTAATGGTTAGGTTTAGGGTGAGGGTCAGGGTTAGGGTATTGAATTGAATGAAAAAGGAATGGAAGTCAATGCAAAGTCGTCGTGAAGATAGAAGTACATGCCATTTGTGGGGGTGTGTGTGAGTGTGTTTCTGAAATTAAATCATGTTTTAGTACCCGAAAAAGCACAAAGATGACCAAAAAGATGGCTGTTTGTGTTATCAATAATGGATTAATGTAATTGTTTTTCAGAATGCTCCATGTTTAAAGTCTGATAAAAATAATTTCTTAGTTTCATTCATTAGTTTTATTCACATATTACAATTTAGATTTTAAGCTTTAGATTGGAAAATTAGTCCATCCATTGGTTTTGAAAAGGAAAAGCTTATTTTGCTCAACATATTGGTGTAATACAGTATCTTGAGCAATCATTATAAAAACATCATGTGAACAAAAACATCTGGATCCAAGGCTTAGATAGTAGCCTTAAATTCAAGGCTTCTATCTAAGCCTTGAATCCAAGCACTTCCTGTCACAATGTTGAGCACAACTTTTATGAAACTGACAAATGAAGACAAGATGCAATAGGAAATTAACCCTTAAGGGGCAGTGTTATGTAAAAAGTTACTTTTTTTTTTAGCTTTATATCACATTACAATATTATTCCCTCATCAAAAACATACCTGCAGTGTTGCTTTTATCCTTTCATGCATGTCTGAGAAATCCTTGAATCTCCCCTGACAGACAATCGGAGGTGCCTAAACGCTTGCTCTCACAATGCTCCTCCTTTTCACGCATTTTTGTGATGACATAGTGAAGGCGGAGTGTCAGGAAATTCTTAAAGAGACAAAGCCCAATTTCAAGACGTCAAACTGCAAAGTCAAATTTCTTTTAAGTTATGTTTGTTTTTATAACAATTGATAACAACTGAAGGTTACTTCAGTTAAAGTTAAAGTTACTTTCAGTTAAAGTTACTTGACTGTGCTATAAAACGTACAAAAGAAATGTATTAATATTTAAACCGAGAGTTAGTTTCCAAATGCTGCTTTTCCGACTTTCTGTAAATGTATTCTTTGTTGCTTCTGTTTCATTACAATGGCTGCAACTTGCCAACACCCTTTGTCCTATGCTAATAGAGATAGAGAAGTTTTCGAAACCAACACAGTACAGTTTAGCTTTCCTAAGATCTAAGATTTGATACTTATGACATCAGAGCAGGGGAAATTTTAATGCTTGAAAAACGACCAATATGATACACTGAAAATGTTTTCACTGTAAAAAACAGATTTTTTTTTTGTTCTTTACTTTTTGACATGTGATTTAACCAGCCTTACCATGAATTAGCAATCATTATAAAAACATCATGTGTACTTGATGAGAATGTGTGAGAGAATGTAATAGTAGCATTTATTTTTGGCTGCTTTCGAAAAATTTGATGAGTACGCAAAATAACATTGTAAGACATAATAAGCTACAAGTGAACATGGCCTTCAGCATGTTCAAGTAAATTGATACAATATGTTACGGGAAAATGTTTTCTGTAAGTGAACAGCAGAGTACAATGTTAAACAAATAGAAGGAAACTGTCAGGTACCCAAAACAAATAACATAGCTAAACTAGGAGAAACAAGTTATGAAGAAAATAAAAATACAAACACAGTAAAATAAATTAAAAATATAAGTACTTGGAAGACGTAAAATATCACCATACTACAATGGTTTAATAATGTTTATTTTTAAATAAATAGAAAAGTAAAGGTACTTACAGTACAGTGGCATACAATATGCAGCATGTTGTCATTGCAACTGGAATTATCCATGAAGAAGGAACTTTGTGCTTGCATAGACATAAATTCTCTTTCTGCTTTTTATGCTACCCTGCACAGCTTCAAAGCAATTAATTTCAGTATGTGCTTTATGTGAGTGCAGCTTGATGCATATGTTTGGCTGAATGGACAAGACTTAAAAGCCTCATACCAAAAATATTTTTCAATGTGGTTATGGTTTTATTGCATGCCTTTAGTCTTGTTCAAGGTCTGGCAACAAGTACATTAATAATGTAAGGTTTAAAGTATAAGCTTACCTATGCATCTTATAATATTTATTTTAGTTAATTAATTTTCAGATTAATGTGTAATATTGTGGAAAAAAATAAACAAATCAATAATAAGAAGAAGGAAACAAAAAGTCAAAACCTATAAAAAACCTATAAAAATGAGATTGCATGTGTCTAATCAGTGTCAGACCAAGGTTGTATAGGGCCTTATGCTGAATTTCATTTGTGGCCCACTTCAAGATAAGACCACTGTCCTCCAGCAACGACAGCATCAGAATCTCTTTTATATTGATTATGGTTTAATGTCTCTGCATCCTGCATTTATCGTAGATGATTTCAAAGTTATTTATTGAGTCAACAGTGAATTCTTTAAAGGGAGAAATTCAAGTTTTTGAAATGAGATTCTGTTGAAAGATCATGAGCAATCTCAGGGATACACTAAGCAACTCTTCAGATTTTTATCTGGTTTAAACAGATTAGATTTTCTTACAGGCTGATGGTAACCAGAGACGGGCCAAGAGAAAAATGTGTGTCTTCCAGTTCAAAACAACTTCAGTCTCATAAGTTTCATTGTGATTAATACTAATGTTGTATAATGAGCCATTAACAGTTGTCATGTCTGCATCAGATCTTTACAACTATTACATTTTTCAACCATTCCTGTGACATTTCAAGTATTTTGGGGCCCATGCTTATGCCTTGGACCATCTCTGTCAACAGTGCAAGTAAATTCACTGAAAATACTGTAGCTCTTTTGATACCACAGTTCAGTATCCAGTCATCTTATTCGTTCTGAACATAAGCTCATACAATGTGAGTGAAATGCAGGCTTATGTAGCTGATTAAAGTGGAAGTATATCTGTTCTGAAAAGTCTACCTGCTGAAGCATATAGTTATAGACAAGCCTTTAATGTTTCAGACGGTTTGATGTGATCATTAGTTGAGTTGAACATCACAGGCAGAAATTTTTGTTGTTACAAAGAATACAAGATATGTGTCTGGAGAACAAGGATACTGGAAAAATGTCTTTTGATGCTTACAGTATTGAGGATATGGCATAACCAAAATACACTTATTCCAGGCACAATTACAAATAGTTTAAAAATATTTTAGTTTTTCATATTTTATTATCTTCAGAATTTTATTCTTTAACAGTATTTATATAATTTTTAGTAACCAATGGTTCAATTTTCCCAAGATGTAGATGTTTTGCTTTGTGTTGATGTTTTAGAGCTTTTCTGTAAACTGCCTTTTGTTTTGTTTTGTTCTTGCTACAATTCCGCAGGCACAGATCACGGATCCTGGGGTCTGAATCTGCATGCACAAATTATGAGTCAAAACATGGTTCTTAAACCAAGAGCAAAGATTTATTCTTAGTCTTTTTGCACCCCTTAGTTGACCATAGGGGGTCTCAGTAGGAGGTCATGCAGTGAAAGAAAAGGGAGAAGGAGAGGGAGGAGAGACTCACATTGTTTTTGATATCTGTGTGCACCAGGGCTGTTTTAATCCTGTGCCTACAAGTTACAGCATGTGACTTTTTGTCAGTTTTGTTTGGATCTATAACCAATTTTTACAGAGCATATTCTGTGTGTGCATAATGTTCAATAAAGAAATATTTGATTGTTTACACTGCTTATCGAAATTCTTTCTATCCTCTTCTCTCTTGTGCTTCATATGATTTGTTGACATAATAGCTTCCTTTCTCTTCAGCTAATTTGGGGGAAGTTTTGCAAGGTGCTCTATTATTTTTGGTAATTTCTCTCTAGCCTCTTTTTAGATTTTCCTGCACATCCAGAACATTGCATCATTTTCTGGGAGTCTTAGCAAGAGAATTTTGAACACAAATTGGGATGCAAGTGTTCCAGGTCTTGGCTGTACGTATGTCTAACTGCCTGTCTTCCCTGAGCGTCTGCCTGCCTGTCAGCCGATTGGCCTCTTGTCTCCTCTCTGCTTCCAACATTTTCTCGCTGAAATATAAAGGTAGCAAAAAGGTGCTTGGTTGCTAAGGTAACCAATCTCCCAGTGATTTCAGGATCTTTGGAAACTGTGTTCAAGAAGCCAGTTTGAAGTTGAATTTTTTTTTTATTAGAGAGAGAGAGAAAAACTAAAGTCAAATATTAGGTGGACAAGAATTTTAATAATGGAATTCCAATTATCCAAAAATTAATAGTGGATTTTCTGAAAACTAAAATTTTGTAACAAAACTAAGCAATATTAAGTAGCAAAAGAGAAGGCTTGAATTATAAAAATCTGCCGTTAATTGTTTCTGACCTAAAGGTTACTATGCTGTTTATTAACTAGCACTTTACTGATTAATGCTTAAATACAGATTTTGTTTACCATTTAAAGATGCAAAGCTCCCCAGTTGGATTCAGTTGCTAGGCTCCTCTCAAAAAACTATAATGGATAAAAATCTATCAAAACCAACTTAACACAATCATGTTCAATATAAGCACTATGCAGTCTAACAGTGTAGCAGTTTTAGTGATTTATAGTAGTAGAGTATGTAAGTTGGTTTCTCCATATTATGACACATAGTATATTATGACACATGATTGCATAAGATATGTCATGAAGAGATAAATTTCCATATTTCCTTTTAAAAAAAATCTTAAATTCAGGATTTAGGTAATTCTGCACTTCATAATGATGGTATTGGCCTTGAAAACCAATTTCCCTCCTTCAGAAACGTTGGCATACTGTGACGCTTACACTCCAAATGATGTGAACAGTGATCCTAGCAAGTCTTTTTTGATTTTCTGAATGACATTCTCCAAAGCATCATGAGCAAAGACAATGACTTGCTTAGTATCTCAACCGACATTAAATCAAACTATCTTGTTAAATCTGAGACGTCACATTTCCACCGTTAATCACATATAATCACATGCCAAATTAATACCAAGAACCAAACTTATTACTGCAGAGAATGGTTAGAGGTTAATTGGTTTGTTAATTGTTTCTCAGTGGCAAACTGATTGTTTTGTTTTCATTCTTTTTCTTTTTTCAAGCAACCTTCATTCACTCGCTTCCTCTTAAATCTGGTAAAAATCTCATCCAATAATTCACTGAAGCAATTAAATTCCTGCAGTTGGCCAGGTCTGGTTGGGAATAGTGCTCCATCACGTCACAGTGAGGTAGCTGCAGTGGCTCCCTGTGACTTATAGTCTTGTTGCATCATTCATTAAAGATAAAACTCCTGTGTTGGCTCAGATTCTCATGGTTAGGAGACTGGCAAAATACCAAATTATAAAGATCTTCATATTTTATTAGCGTTTTTTTAAATAAAATAGCGGCATTAAAACACAGTTTAGCTTGGAGGTAACCCTTCCAGTCCAAATAATAAAATGCTGTGTGTTTTGTGCTCATTATTAAACATATGTTCTTAAAGGATGTCTTAGTTCAGTTTTGCTGCATGTAGCTGTGTAACATCATCATATTGAGCTTTCAGATTTTACTCTTGGTTATTTCTTTATGTTTTTGTTTGGTTCCATTGAAAATATATATAACAAAGGCAATTAATAATTTGAGGCTATCAAAAGTATCTTTGCTAAGTGGATCCCAAATTCTCTTATTTTTCTTCCTCTTGCTGAATCATAGTTTTACACAAAAACACCATCATGTGTGACAGTGAATTACTTGCATACTGATTTATGTGTGTGTGCATGCCGGCGTGTGTGGTTGTGTGCATCCATAACCCATGTCTGAGAATGCAGGCTGCTCTATTTTTGTGCTTCACATTTCTCATCAATATTTCACTCTTTCCTTGACTCATTCTCTCGCTCTTCTCTCAGAATAAGGTGTTATCTATGCTCCACCAAACACCATTGATGGACTGGCTGGCTGGCTGGAATCCCACTGGGACCGTATGAGTTGCGTCTGGTGCTAGAGAGAAACTGCTACTGCCAGATGGCTGCAAACAATCTTTTTACTGTTTTTTTTTTACCTTTATTTGCACACACTTGGTTGACATAGTCCAGCACATGCTTACACACTTTTCAACTATTCACAGAGGACTTGTCCAGCACAACTAATGCTTGACACCAGGTCATTTAGCAAATTCACGGCAGCAGCCAGAGTCAAGGGCAGGTCAAGCTATTCTAACAGTTGATTGTAGTTTTGTCCATTTCCCCTGCCTCAAATCATATGTCCCTGCTGTGTCAGTTCGAGCTGTCTCGTCAACACTAATGTCACTGCAGAGAAAAAAGGAGACACAGGGGGTCAAATGGGCAATCGCAGCATACTTGCACACTGATGAGTTAGACAGTAGAAATCTACCAGAAACTTCAAACCTTTCACCCCACAACAGAAAGTTATCAGTTCATGTCACTGCTTTTAATGTTATCCGTACTGTTGAAATAGTATGGATTACTTATTGACTTTACAACATATGATGTTGTTATGGTGTCTAGTATATTGACTCTCTTTCAATGTTGATCTATTTCATGTAGGGTCATGAAAATATTATGATTTTTGGAGCAAATTTGTAAAATCAATCTTGTTTGTAAAAAAAAAACCAAAAAAACATTTAAAAAATGTTTTTATAACCTTCTGCAACCAATAACCTGGTTGCAGAAGTGTCCATAACCTAATATTCATATTTTGTTGAACAATCTTTGGACAATCTTTTATCAGATTAAGAGGACATTTTGGACTTACTGTGATATGGAAGAATTCAATTTTTACATTTATTTTTAGCTTTCTGGCAGACACATTAAGATTCGATGTTACCACTGAATGGTGTTTAAAACTGTTCATTTTTCTCCCACCTTGACAAAAACCTTAAAAAAGTTAAAGTTTAGTTTCCCCAGACATTTAAAATACAAGGTGTTGGGTAATTGTACCCAAACATGGATATCTTAATATTTAAAATGAGACAAGTGAATCCTTATTCTAAAGTAGAATAAGGATATTATTAAGCAGTAAGAATAAGTAAAAAGAAAAAAAATTAAAAACATTTTAAAATCTAACACTTTCATCTTTTATGTTGTGACTGATTTATGTAATACTATTATCATAGGATCAAGAAATGGTTATGTTGTGAGAAAACAAAAATTATTTTCTTAAGATAAAAATTTCCTTTATGTTGAGAACTTTGTCTTGATTCTTTTTTGGGGATGAAAATAACAAACAATGATAAATTACAAAATAAAGGTGTGTGTTTTCATTTTCACCTTGATGTTGATGGTTTAACTATTAGGGATCACCAAGCACAAGTCTTGTTTGCAACAGTAAAATTGGTATTATTCTGTTCTTTAAATTTAGAGGAAAATGAGAATTGCTGACATCAGACAAGATCAAATGAATGCGAAGTTTTTTTTAAGTATTATTAGAAAAGCAATCACATCATAAATGTGATTACAGTACTTCATTACTGATGAAGTGATCATAATATGATCACTTCATAATATGATTATGACTGGTCAAAGTTTATGAATACAGAGCAATACTGGAAGTAAATCTGTCAGAGGCTGCAAAAGATTTGTGACTGGCAGTAGAGGTTCACCTTCCTGCTGAATAGGGCTGTAGCGATACTCTAATCTCACAGTATGATACAATACACAATATTCTGATACAATATGTATCACAATATTAAGCAAACAGTATGATTTGCTACATTTCTAAGATTTTAGAGGGACAGAGTGATTTTGGTGACATTTTGTGACTGTTCCATAGACTAGAATTAAATTAATTGAACTGATGGTGTAATACTGGTGTAATAAATGTTGAAATGAAATGAAATGAAATTTATTCGAACATGATACAAATATAAAAATAAAATAGTGCACAGTAACAAGAAGTGCATAAAAAAGAAGAGGAAATACAGATTTTTTGTTTCAGTTAACATATCATGCTCAAAATGGGGTAGGAAGAAGTGAGAACTTATAAACTCCTACCCCCTAAACACTTGAAACTTTAGAGTCCTACTGTCATTAAAAAAATCAAAATCAAAATCAAAATGGCAGTCAGAAATAACAGTTACTAATATTTACCCATACATTTTCCTATTTTATGCTGGTTTGTCTTTCTAAACCCTTACACCAAGTTGTTATCTGCAATACACCCCTTATTGCTTTCTGTCACCCATATGTGTATCTATTGAAAATTACCTCCTTGTACTTTCTTTTGAATTGTATTAAGCTATTGCTTTGTTTTAAATCTTCATGTAACTTGTTCCATAACTTTACATGTTGTTTTTGCTATACATCAGTTATACATTTGCTTTGTTTAAATGCTAACTGTGCAACTTTGTGTATTTGGTTATGCAGAAAAATAACCCTTTTTGTCTTATTCACTTAAATTAGATAATGGATTTTTTCTATTTCATTTCATTATTTAATTAATTGTAACGGTTGTTTCATTACATGCCATTTGCTAGTTGGAATTTGAGAAGGATTTAATCTATTAATACTTTACGAGGAAAAAAATGTTGATAAATATTGCAGCCCTGACAGTTTAAGGCTCTGAAGGTTTGATCTTCAATCTTGTGGCAAAAATAAAATATGGATGTTTACAGATGTCCTCTATCCAATCTGACTTCCTTGAAATGCTTTGCAAAAATGAGCAAAAAATATGCAAAGCTTCTAGAGAGATACTTGAAGCTGTAATTACAGTGAAAGATGGTTCTACAAAGGACTGAACAAGTTTCAGTGTTTCAGTTTGTTGAGTTGGTTTACTTCAACAAACTATTTCCCTAGACTTGAAGATTTTGGTAGACTCTAACAATCTAATAAATTCTGTCACATCAAATCAAGCATACCGCATTTGTTGGACAAACTATAAGTCATAATTACATGTCATTGTTCACAGAACAAATAACTTTGCCACATACAAAGTCTATCAAACATCTATCAACTGCTACTCAATTATTAAACAGCCAGCAGCCCACTTACAGAAAACCCCACCGGGTAGTTTAACCATTAAGCCACCTTTGAACATTTGGTGAAACTCCGGCCATGTGTGCATGCCTTAATGTTTTTTTTTTTTCCCCTTATTGTGTATAAGAATAGAGAGATGATTATAGGGGGCATTAGCCCCTCTGCGTGTTTTTATTAGGTCACACATGAGGAGCTTTATTTCATCAGAGCTGGCACCCTCCCTAGGAGTCATTTCTTTTTGCAATTTTCTGCTCGGTTTCATGTTCCATTACCGGTAGATTATGCTTTTTCTCTGTCTTGCACATTCTCCCATTCATGGATGAGCCCGAGCACAAACACATTTGCAACACTTCCTCACATCTACGGCTGCACACACATATCATGAAAGCCTGTGATCCCGTGCACATATTGTTATTAAACTACTTGCTGAATGGTGGATAGTGGTGCTTGCCTGGAGGACAGGACAGTAGTTAAACCAGCACTGATTTACTTTCTGTACAATGGAAGTAAAATCAATTTCAAAACCTATTACCTGTATGGGTGATTTAAAGGCAATCTGAGAAAGCAAAAGTGTTTTATTACCTATTTCATCAATTTCCCTTTGTGTTTATTTGTGTGGGTGTTTTTTATTTGTTTGTTTGTTTCTGAAGCAGTGCATATATTTTATTAAGTGCTTACTAAAAGATAAAGTAATTGAAAAAAGGGGTTCCACATGATGGATGACAACTCAAAATGATTTGATATGTATGCTGTGTCCAAAGGAAGCATTGAGACTCACTGTAACTTGCTAGAGATCAAATGGCACATGCTGCATGCTGCAACAGTTTAGTTTGTTTGCTCTTAGCTGCCTTAACAGTGATGAAATTCTGTTCCGCTACTGTCACTGACTAAAATCATTCCCATCTCCTTCTGCCTCACCTGGACTTTCATTCACCATTTTATTTTATTTTCTTACATCTGTAGTGTCAATTTGGTCAAACTGTTATAGAGGGAATTCACACAGAAATGATAGAAATATTAATGTTAATGTTCTTGTGCAATAGAGGCGTATCAGCATAGCTGGATTAACCAAGGTCTAAATTGTCACATTATCCTGTATGTAAGTGAGGTGAGTAGACATCTGAGTAGCATCATTTAAATGTCAAATTATTCAAAAAGCTAGTTCTCTAAAAATCCATTTGTAGGGATTACACTATTTTGAATATGGCAGATAAACTGTTCCTTAATATTTCATAACTAGTCAAAGTCAAAGATTTGTGATCACTGACACCTAGTTCTTAAAATACAATTGCTGAAGAAAATATCACAATCTTTGGGACTTTTTTGGAGTTGGGAGGTTGTGTTGTATCTTAAATCTTCCTTTTATTCTTGTGGTGGTTTTGTATTTCTGAACCACCTGCATCCCTCAGTCTTGAAACTTTCCTTTTTGATGAAACATATAGGTAAAGAAGTGTAGGTTATCTCTGTAATTACATTCTTGTAAGCTTAAGCTCCTGGCCTCTCATCCTCACTACAAGCTGCAATCTCCTCCTCTCTACTAACACATCATTTACTGTTATTTCAACATTTACCTTTATATTTTCTGTCTGTTTTTTTTCTTGCCTAGCTGTGACACCTACCACTAGGGGAATTGACTGAGATGATGCTACAGACAACTTCCTGTTCTTCTTCTATAGGTGATGTCCTTGGCCCTGTTCTTCAGTGTTTAACCCTGTCTCTCCTAGACAAAGCTATTGGAAAGGCTTTAAATGTTGCTAACTCTCGATCTCTCTTTCCTATAGCCTTTAGAACTGGCTCAAAGGTTATGATGCTGTGTTTCTTTCCCGGACAAATCCACTAAAGGAGCTGCACCTGCCATTTACTTTTTTTAACATAGAACTTACTCCTAGATCAGTGCTGCTCTATCATTTTGTGTATGTGCCCTGTGTTTTCAAACCCCCAGTTGGTGAATACCCATCTGCCACTGGGGCAGATGGGCATTCATACACGCCAGGTTCTGGTGGAGGTTTCTTCCTGTAAATGGTAAAATGGTAAATTGCCTATCCTTGTATAGCACTTTATCAAGTGCAGAGGATCCCAAAGCGCTTCACACTACATTCCGTCATTCATCCATTCACATACACACATTCACACACTGATGGTCACAAACTACTTGATTGTAGCTTGCCACTATCCAGTAGCAGTCTGGCGGAAGCAAAGCTGCCATGCACCAGCGCCACCAGACCACCACCAGTAGTCGAGATGAGTGAAGCGTCTTGCCAATGGACAAAAACATGGTGGTCAGGTCAACTGGTCTATTTAAATTGTCCTGGGGTTTTAAATTGTGTCATTAAACACATTAAGCATGTAGTTTTACACAACAGACTGTCTATAGTAAAAATGTTTTTCACTTTCCCTGGAGGTAGAAATTTGATTTGATTCAGTCTAAAATATCTGTCTGAAATTTCACAAATGCAATGAAGTGTGATTTGGGGAAACTTCCCCCTCCTCTTACTATTCCCATCTGGACTTTGGATACTCCCTGCCCACAAATCCCAATTTCACCCCTGGCTTGCTGCATGGCTTTAAGGCAGAGTGTTGGTGATAGCCCAGTTGGTCCAACGTCTTGCTCCAAAATGGAATATCTCCAGAATTATTGGTTGGAGTTTTTTGTGGGTTTTCTATCCAAAAGCTGTTGATCCAGTGAGGTAGAATCTTTTTAACATTTTCTCTAGTAATCTGGTTCACAGCTATAATTTTGAGAAAAGTATCTACAGTAAAGGCTGTTTGTTACATTAAATCCAGGTTTGTGTTTTTTTTCTGTTTCATATAGGGCAACCATGAGAAATGTTTTTAAGAGTCAATTTGAATTAAAAGAACCAAAGTCAGGCAAAATAATGTTTTTTAGTTTTTCTAGAAAAGTAAGAGCTTTTCTGATTTGTCACTACTCTGAGGCCACACATGTTTTAACACATAGAAAGAAGAAACATCATTAAAAAGATGCCATAGCTGATAACAAATAAATGTGTGATATTTTCTTTGTTGTTCCAACAATGCTTCTTGACAAAGACAATCCAGTATGTATGTACTGTATGTACTGTATGTATGTATGTCAAGAACATGTGCAAATCTGTGAATTTTACCAAAAGAATCTTTTAAAAAATGCAAAAGAAGTAATGAAAAATATCCACATATTTCTTGTTACTACTTTTTAATCTTATTTCCAATGAAAAATGAGAAACATGGTCAAAAACTGTATTGGTCCACTCTTCTGTAATCTTTCTATTGGTCTCAGTGTTGTTTTTTTCCTGATACATTCCGTCATTCACCCATTCACACACACACATTCACACACTGATGGTGGCAAGTTACTGGATTGTAGTGGCACACACATTAAAAAGAAGTAACCATTTCAAATTAAAAACCCAAATTTCATAATGTTAACTTAACCAATGTAAATTTTATAAATAAAGACAAAGCAGTTTATATAATCATTATTTATGGCTTTAACACCCTTGAAAACCCTATTTATTTGCCCTTAAATGGTATCACATTTTTAAGGAAAATGCATTTGTGGGTTGTTGCCATGGAAATCTTGCCAAATCCCCTCCTTTGGTGGAGATGGTGTTTTGGACAATCTCTTCCACCGTGGAAAAACAAGGCATGTCATCATGGGAAGCAAACTCAGTGAAGAAAGAACCCAAGATAAAATTCTACAATATGTGGCAATCCCATATGGGTAGATTAAAACATCTGTTCATTAACACAATTGTTAAGTTACTACATATCAAATCATCTCACTTCTTGAAACATCCAAATCCAATCCAATAAATAACACCAGACAACAGTCAATGTCATTGGGGGAAAAGATTTGGCAAGTTTTTCATGGGTGCAGGCCGACATACTCAACTCTGCTCCTCAACCCAAATATGCATTTTCCTTACAAATGTTGCAAGATTTATATATAGGCAAAAAAAAAGCTGGGTTTCCTGTATAATATTTTTTTGGCCAAGAAGAAAGAAGTTTCTTTTCTGTCTTGTTTGGTTCCCAGAAGTCAGAAGATTGTAATGCTAAACGAGATCAATATGAAACCTTTTTCTTTCAGTTTTTGTATTACTTGCTGCAGCAGTTGCTGTTGGCAAGTTTCACAGTGATACGTGTTAAAAGCATCTCTGTGTGTTGTTTGTCTTCCTCCGTGTTTAATGCCGTGTGAAGTCAAGTGGGATCCACCTTAAGCTGCTGCTGGATATAATCGCAATGCACTTTTCCATGACGGTGTTTTCAAATCACTTTATCCATCACAGTTATGTTCATTTTGGGGATGGCCAGACATCTTGAGTTCAACATATTGGGATTTTCACAGTAGAAAAGTGAGTTTATGATTTCCCCTCTAGGTGATTTAGCTTTTCTGCTGACCGCTCATAATAGTCACTGTCAATGTCAAATGTGTCTGTATAACAGATTTAAAAAAAACACAGCAGTTGACCAAAGTACTTCACAAGTGATTCAGGCAAAAAAAATAAATAAATACAAAAGAAAAGGAAACATTTATTCATCCAGCCATTGTTTATAAGAATCTCAAAATCCAAAGGAAATAAATTAGTTATTAACAGACATTTAAAATAATCATGGTTAGACGGGTGTGATAGAACCCCACAGTAATTCTCTTTGTTCAAGGCAGAATTTTTCATTCTGTTTGTGTAACCCTAAGAAACAATATGCACTTTTGGAATACCATTAGTTTAAAAGAAACAGTCTCTGGTGGCTGGGTTTTACAAGTAAAGCTATGTAGTACAGACCTGAAAGTAAAAGTTTTAATGGTTTAAATGGTGTCCAGGATGTGTGTAGTCTGCGGAGATGTTAGCTGGATCTCTGGATGGAGGGCAGATCAGCCTTGATGAGGACCATTTCTGGTCCTGAGAAAGAGTGGTTCCTAGGAACCAGAAGGATCCACAGAATACACACAGTTTTTGAGGATGATAGGGAGTGTGGGGTTGCTGTCTGGAAGGCCTCTGTCATCTCTACTGTCTAGGAGAGAACTGCGGCTCCAGGTAGACATTGTATGGTTGTGGAATGTTTTTTTTTCATACTGTCTTTAGCTTTTGCACCTGGAATACGACTGTATGTGTCAAGTCAGGTCTTCAGAAATTGAAGGAGCCTTACATCTTCTTCTGTGATCTTTAGTGCAGGCAGGGGATCTAAGGATAGGAAGTGGTGGTGCCTGAGCTGCTTTTGTCTCAGAGTGAGATGTGGATGAGTTGGTAGGAGGTGTGAGTGAGTTGTATCGAAACAGAGAATGAACATGCTGACATTAACTTACCACTTCAGAAAACTGCTCCATAAATAATTTTGCTTTTAGCACAATTTGAGTTTACCAAGGCTGCATGTGTTGGGTGGGTCGCTTCACTAGCAAAAGGTGCTAACTCCAGAACAGGGAAAAAATTCACTACGTTCACTTCAGGCATCTGTGAAACTGAAATGATAAAATCAATTGCATTTTGGTTTACATGGTAACTTCAGCTGTGAAGGACATCAGATAAACAGATTACACTTATAAAGCTTAGACATGCCTCTATAACAGAGGCTACACATGAAAACCTACATGACCTTTAGTTCATGATGCCGTTTTCATTAACTCTTTCTGCACCCGGTGAAAATGGAAAATCACATGAAGTTTCCAGAGAAGTTAGTATGAGAGCCTGAAATCTTCGGCACAAGAAGACAGAAGGTGATGGAGGTGAGTAATTGCGCAGGAATCAAGTTTTCTTAAACATGTTACTGGTGTTTTTTTTCTTGGTATGAGTAGAACTATGAGGGAAAAAACAAGCACACTGTTATAGTTATTACCTTCCTGACTGTAGCTCATTAGTATCATTAATTTCATATCAAAGTCTCTCAGGAAGCTTGTCTCTGTGTTTGTGGAGACTGCCCAACACTGATAATTTCATTAAACCCCATTAAACACAGACAGATCAGAGTGAGAGCTATTAGTTACACTAAGCTCAGCCTGTTCATCTACCAGCCTGTTGTCACTCAATGATTAGCAGGAAAACGTAACATTTTTACAATATTACGTTTTAAAACTACTTCCAAATTCCCTTTTTGTGGTAAATTCACAGCATGCCTAAACAAACTGGGCTTGCTGACAACTGTGCAAGATTGTACACAAGCAATGTGCGAAAGTTATTTAAAATATTGACTTATTAAGCTGGCACGAGAATGAACTAGGAGACTACAGACAGCTTTTGCCAACACATTGGCTAAAAAATTATAAATAATATTTTTAAGAAAAAATGTTTTGTTTATTCAACTGGTAAAACATGTAAATTTCTCGGGGTGTGGTGATTAAAAAGTCTTTCTCAAATCTTGGTACTACTTTTTGTGTAGTTTTCATGTTCTGTCAAGACTAATGCTAATTTCGTCTCAGTTTTTAACCTAATCTAATACTGTAAGCTTCTTTCTCTTGACATTGTCATATATCTGCCTTGCATTTTTAATTTGTACTCTTGTGACTGTAAACTAGAAACTTTGAAGCATCCCTTTCTCTTCTGTCCTATAGCCGTTCTTATTGGTTGACTGAGTTGGAATGCAAGACAGAACAGACAGTCATACATGTGGAGGAGAGCAGGGAATACATAAGGGTCATTTTTCATGATTGAGGAAAAGCTTATTCAAGTAACTCCACAGCACATTTACTATTCAAGATAAACTTGTTAAAGGCCTATCAATTGTGTTAGAGCAGGAAAGTTTAAAACATTGGGTCCCGAGGACCGAAAAAAATGCTGGTTTATTGAGAAAAGGGGTAACTAGCTGAACAAAATTTGTTGTGTGCAGCTTGCAGCAAAGTTCTCTTCTCCTAAAACACCTCATTTCTTCAGACAACACTAAATTATTTACAGTTTGTCCTGTTTGAAAAGACAAAGCCTCATTGTGTCCCATTCCCTTGAGAACGACGTGAAAACCCTTTTCCAAGTGTAGCTTGTCAAACCTGTACATTCATCAACAGTTTGCTTAATCCTTTTATCCTTTTTGGTTGAAAGTAAATCATGCTGTCTGCCCCATTCTCAATATCTACCACAAATGTCCACAGATTAGCTCACAGTTGCAATGCTTTGAAAAAGCATTTTCCCCCTCAAAGATTAATTTTTTTTGCCACCTTAATGTCATCAGACACATTTTAATATCAGACAAACATAACCCTGCATAAATGAAATTGGTTTTATTAATTAAAGAAAGCTACCTAAACCAAACTAGTCCTACAGAGAAAAGTAACAAGATATTTTGTTAAATTATTAATAAACTGTGATTAACCACATTTTTGGAGAGCTGAGTTCAATTTTAGTAGTCACACAAAAGGCCTGATTCCTGCTGCAAAATCCAGGAACTACTGAAACAGAACCTGTCAACATGAAGTAGATTTAACAGATTCCGAGGAGCAATACACAGAAACATCATACACAGATCTAGACAGTCTTTCACATCAATCAGTCAGCAAAGTGTAACAGTGCTGACTGATAGATGCCAGTGAATCACAGTGAGGACCATTTTCCACAAATAGGGGAAACATGAATCGGGAAGAACCTTCTCAGGAGTTGCCGCTCTACCAAAACGTCAAGAACTGATGGCTCATCCAGAAAATCACAAAGAACCCAGAACAGAATCTAATGCACCGCAGGGCTCAATGCCTCATTTAAGGTTCATTATTCAACAACATGAATGAGAGGACAGCAATAGGGAAGTTGTAACTACAAAAACACTGCTGACCAGAAATAAAATAAATCCTTGTCTCACATTTAAAAAAAAAAAAAAAAAAACATTTTAATGGTCCTCAAGACATAAAGCAATCTGAGGATTGACAAGACAAAAGCTTAACAGCTTGGAAGGTGTTCATCAGATTACATCCAGCGTAAAAGTGACACAATATTAAAAAAAAAAATTAAAAAAAATAATTGTGACAATCAAAGATGACTGCAATAGTGTGAAAGTCTGGGGCCACTTAACCTTTAACTTAACCACAGCTGAATAATAATAATTCTGTAAAGAAGGGTGGCAATAACTGGAAAGACTCATTTCCAGTTATTGCCAATGCTGGAAGGAGTTGAAGTCGCCAAGGGCGGCACGAAGAGTTATTTATTTCGGGTGGCAAGTACTTTCTTACATAGAGTGAAGTGGATTTCAGTATCTTTTTCAGTAATACATGAGGTTATATTAGGCTGACAATAAGATCAGGAATAAAAACAAAAAAGTGAAAATAAGGAATGTGGGGTGAATTTACATTTGGCAGTGTTGCATGTTCCAGCTTGCTTTTGCTTGTTTTGTAGTTCAATTTAAACACAATTTACAAACTAAAAGCATCACAAACTAGAGGTTCTTGATGCTTTTAAAGGTAAAGAGTCGAGACTAATGGGATTCATTTGTATTAATCACCCTGATACATTTGAATGAGCTGTGGTTGTAAACATGGAAGCATGCTGTGGATCTGCATGAACTTTATGATTACCCAGCAGTTTCTTACCTCGTCAGTAGTCTGATCAGACGTCACATTGTGTGTGAAACGACTCCATGCTTGTTTTCAAACTGTGCTCTCTTTTTGTGCATAATTCAACAGAGTGCTGCTTCAGAAGGTGTGCACACGCCAACGTTTAGGTTTAAAAGAGGAACTTTATGAAACGGTGCAAACGTGACTACTTTAGGAAGGAAACAGAGGATTCTAAAATGGTGAAAGGGTGACATTTGGCAGTGAAAAGGTTGTGAAACTGCCCATAATGACATTTACAGTAACCTTTTGCTGTGCCTTTTTAAAGAGGGATTAAACCACAGAGACGGAAAGATGGGGCTATGTTAGGCCTTTCATTAATCAAACTGTGATTGCACTGGGCCAAAGCCTCAGGGCAATTTCTCTTCTCATGTGTTAAGAAGTTAGCAGGAGGGTGAAAACCACACAAATGAAGCTGTAAGGTTTGTGCGATGTATTGCAGACCGTAATATTTGTCCTTTCACCACTCACATCAGGGTCAAGTGCTTCTGCATAGCTGCGAAAGATTTAAGCCAGATAAAACAGCAAATCTCTGACACAGTTTCCTAAAACAAATCATTTAGCAAAAAAATTGTTTTTCATGAATTTTTAATCAGCAACAAACAGCTCATTATTATGCACAGATATGCTTTGAACAGCCGTGGCTTTGTAATTACAGAAAAATGAACTAGTATTGCAATAATTTTGAATATGTTGCAAACCGCTTTGTAGGAAATTTCCATTTAGTGAATGCATGAAAAGCTTTTGCTTTCTAAAGAAGGGGAAATGCTAACTAGTGTAAAATATTCTCACTCTTGATAGCACCTTAAATGCAATCCAATATCTAAATCTGACGTGACTATCTAAATGCAATCCTAAATTCACATTTTGTAGCTTAAGAAGTAAATGTGACTGAACGTCTGTAAAAGCAATAGTCAGAATGAGTAAATGGTAAACTGTTATTGACTGTGTTCGGTTGACATTTAGCAGTCGGTGCCTTTTCACAGAGATGGGGGTGAAGGGTAAGGACAGAGCGATGCAGCTGCGGCAGAGAAAATATCCTGAGGCTGTTCAGTCCCTTAACTCTCTGAAGCAGCCAAAGATTGGAACACCTGCCCTTGGAATAGAACATTTATTGGCTGTGGGAAGTGTTTTATCACCCGAATGTGTTTTCTCCACTCGTGTTTTGAAATTTATGAAAACACAATGCCTTGCAAAGGATCTTACCACTTTAAACAACAGCTAATTTGCAGAAAAAATAGGTGAAAAACAATCAGTGAATAATAAGAAAAAATATATATTTTTAGGTTTTATTTTATGCTGCCGGTATAAATGATGATAGATTAAAAATCTTCCTGAAATTTAAAAGTATTGAAAGTATTTGTCTTTTAATAACCTAGTTTTCTTGCTTTCATTAAAGCTTTAAAAAATGTTCCACAGTTATGAAAGCTTTTTAAATTCACTACATCTTATCTATTTTGACATGTTTTAAAATGCTAAACTCATTACAACATAATGTATGCATCACATGTAATAAAAAAATTTAATATGACTTCAAAAAGTTATTTCCTATACTGAACAGTTTTAGATTAACAACAAAGGACTTTTTTACAACTTCTTTTGGACATATATGCGTGGAGGTAATATACTTTTAGATTTTATTTTATAAAAGATTAAAAATCTTCAAAAATGCAATAAAATAATATATATATTTTTAAAATATTAAGTTATATTTCCTTTCTAAAAATTGTACAAGCAAATAAATGTTCTCTGTTGGCCCAAAATGTTGTCCTTGTTTCAACTTTGATTTGACCTTTCAACCTGACTGGAGCAAAGCAGCGTTAACGCAGCACAGTGTTTATTTGCATACAGTTGACCCACCTGCTTGTGAAAGACGGGCGAGGCGCCGTTTGAATACTGGTCTTTTTCAGTGGAACAACCTGTTTTTGTCAAGAGCTGGAGGCATGTTTTAATCTCTCAGTTTCAAGCTAACTGAATGTCGGTTAAAAACAGCAGAGGTTTGTTGTTTTAGCTGGAGTTATGCCAGGGTGAAAATAACAAAAAAATAAGATTTTATAAACCACACATTTTACTCGTGTGTGGTTACTCAATAAGCATTTCTTTGTAAATGTTTTTCTGTAAATTAACCTTTTCTTGCTTGTGTTGACGTCATTGTTTACAATCTAATCATAGGTTTTGATAATAAAAAAAATTAAAATGCCATAAAGCAGAGGTGTCAAACTCCAGTCCTCAACGGCCGCTGTCCTGCAACTTTTAGATGTGCCTCTGCTGCACCACACCTGAATAGAATAATTAGGTCATTAGCAAGAAGAACTTATCTACACAAGGAGGAGGCAATTAAGCCATTTCATTCCAGTGTTTTGTACCTGTGGCACATCTAAAAACTGTAAGACAGTGGCCCTTGAGGACTGGAGTTTGACACCTGTGCCATAAAGGCTGTGTTCCACGCCTACATGTTATTTGTGCTAGTAACTTATTACAGCACATGATAAGACTAGCAAAGCCAAAGAAACACTTGATTCTGATGACTCATGTTGTTTGTGCAGATGCTGGTGCTCATTATTAAGAACTCCACCACTGCTGAGTCTTGCTAATCCTCCAGACGTCTTGAGTCAGAAAGGAGTTTTGATCTTGAGCCATTCTTGCTATCAACCCAAAATCAATCGAATTTTTCTTTTTCAGTTTCCAATTTTGAAAACTTGTATTTTTTAAAATCCTGAGCAAAAATTGGTATTTCATTACTCAGATGTGTTTTTCTCAGGATTCTTTAATTTCTACATGCTTCTCCTGGCTCAGATTGTGGCGTGTTGTAAGATATCATACAATATAAATGCCACAGGAGTCAAAGTTTCTCTACATGACAATATGCCCTCATAATCAGTATCTGCCCCAGCTTTCTTTTAATTTAATGGTTTTTTTGTATCCAGAAATTGACAACTAGAGTTCAGCACACATGCCATGTTGATAACTGCCTCTACATAAATTTACTGCAATAAATTGATTTCAAATAAATGCAATGAGGCAAGAAATCTAGGTAATGTAACATTTACATTTATTAGTCTTTCAATTAATATATTAGACTACTACTTTCAAATGTTGCCAGAATTAAGGGTTTTCTGGTAAAATACAACAAAGAGAACTTTTTCATGCTTTAAATTGCAGTGGGTTAGCTAAGAATACTTGTCTTTGCAGAAAATCTCTATCAGGCAGCTCAAGTTCATTAAAAATGCAGCTGGTTAATTCCCGACAAACACCAGGAAATTGATCTCATTACACCATCATTTAAATCTGCGCTGCAACACCCTGATTGCAAAAGGTTAGATTTTAACATCTTGTTAATAATCTCATAAGTTCTGAATCCAGGATATTAATATAGTTTAGAGCTGCTGATCAGATGAATTATCCAGACCCAGCCCAAGGCGAAGCTAATCATTTCGGGACCTCAAACCATCAAGGGCCTTCAAGTTTAAGATTATAGAGCTAAAATTTTAGATTGGTTATAAGAATACTACTAAGTTTGATTTGATGGTTTCAACACATAGATTCAAAGATTTCAAATTGTTTCAAATTTATACTTAAGATTTACAGAAATGATCAAGTTTACTTTGTAAAAGTGCAAAGAATAATCAGTATTTCATGATATCTCAATCTGACTCTTACAAGTTTAATCTCGTCTTTGTGTTTGAGCTTGGTCTGTTCACAAATACATCTCAGCAAACATTACTTTCTGCTATTGTTTTGAAGCTCAGCTTATTAAACGTACTCCCATCTCCCAGATTTCACCAAATCTGTATTAAAATATACTGTGATGAAAATAGCAATTAGGAGATAGTGGTCATAAAGGGATGAAGAGAGTCAGCAATAATACTCAGAATGGTTTTGGTGTTTACAAAAGAAATATCAACTGCATCATAGCACAACCACTAACAGTCTGAAGCTTTGAAAAAAGACAGGATGGATCCATGTTTTAATACTTTTAACAGCAAATTCAGACCCTACCATCTAAATATTGCAGCTGAAGTTGAGAACTGTGGAATTGGGGAACAGATTTAGTCAGTTCATTGTCTAATTTAGCGTAAAATTAAAAAGTGGTGGTGAAGTTCTTAACCTCAAATCCAGTTCTGCTTAAGGCCCCTCAACCTTGGGCCAGCCCTGCCCCTCACAGTCAGAGTTACATTTAGTGAGTGTGCCAGAATCTGAGCTAAACAATGGGTCCATCACTACTTAGTGGTAGTGATGGACCCAGACCTGACTTGTCAGAGACACACAAATGCAATTACAAAGTCGGCCTTCTATCACATGAAGAACTAATGTAGCAGCAAGATCTAGAGAATCTCATCTATGCGCCTATCTTTAGTTGCATGGATTACAGCAATGGTGTCTTCACAGGTCTGCCTAAAAAAACATTCAATCAGACAGCTGCGGCTGATTCAGAACGCTGCTGCTTGCTTTCTCACTAAAACCAGGAAGATAGAGCACATCACCCCAATTTGAAAGTCCTTACACTGGCTCCCTGTAACTTAGAGAACAAACTTTAAATTGCTTCTATTAGTTTATAAATTATGGAGTGCTTTAGCACCATAACTTGTTTTTGTTTTTTTTCTTCTAATCATGTTAAGCGCTTTGAATTGCCGGGTTGCTGAAAATGTGCTATACAAATAAAATTGCCTTGCCTTGCCTTAGCTGTGAAACCAACTCCCGGAAAACCTGAGACTGTTATCTCCTTTGTAAGAGGCTTGATTGCTGCAAAAAGCGTCGAAGATGATTTTATTACTTGATTTTAATGTTATTCTTTTTATATTATCATTCTTTTAATGTTTTGTGTCTTTAAGGTATTTTCTTCCCTCCTCTTGTTTCTTTTCCTTTATGCCACTTTGAGCTAACCTTTTATGAGTGCAGCTAAAATAAACTCGCCTTACCTTAGCATCCCATCTCTCACTTTGGGAATCATTGCTGTAAAAACACCTACAACGCAGAATACACAGACCTTTTATAAGTTTACTCTCTCTTTGGCAGCAATGACGCTTTGAGAGCACAGATAACAGGCCTTAATGGGGATGTCATTCAATTTACAAATGTGGTGCAGTGTGCGATCAGATTTAAATGCCAACGTGTAGGTGTGGGTTCAAATGCAGATATACTCCAGGCGATGGATGAAGCATTTCACAACAGATGTTTAGAGGTATAAACTGCTGTCACCAACATTTTAGCAGCATGCAACCCATTTGCAACTGCCTCATTTTTACCACCAGCTGTGCTGTTGTGGAGTAATACCCATCGTTGAGAATAAAGACTGAAAAAAGTACTCCACTGGGAGGGCCCTGTATCTAGATTAGAGGGAGATCCCCTTAAAGGTATCATGCAGGCACACTATCCTCTCATGTTCCCTCCTCCCCACAACATCTCCTCTGAGACCACTGATTTAGCTGGCAGAAGGCTAGATCCTCTTTGTCCAGATACACACAGAAAACAATTCTCTGGGTAAATTAAATACCACAGTGCCAAAGGAACAATAGCTGGTCCCCAAAGGAAACACTGTCATGTGTGGGTGTGTGTGTGTGTGTGTGTGAGACAGATTTGAATGTCATATGTCTTACATGAGTGGTTGTTAAAGCTGACAGCTACAGAAGCTTTTGGCTGTGAAGCATTTGCGCAGTGACACTCAGAAGCATGCAGAGAGGTTGGTGGATGTACTGTACGCCAGTGTCTGGAGTTTCCCTAGTAACAGTGGCTACTTCCACACTGTTGCTGATAGAAACAAAGACGAATGTCGTTGCGGTTACATAGCATATGGCTCGTAAATGTACACAAACAGCAAGTCGCCAGTGCTTGTTAAAACAACCTCACAGTCAGAGCTTTACTAGGCTGCTTTTTCACTATAATTCACCAGTGCATGTACGTATATATGGAACTGAGTCCAATGCATCCACATACAAACCGTGTCTCCTCAAGCTGACTTTGTGGTGAGCACACAAATACACATGTTCATCTTTCTCTGAGTCCTATTAGTCACACACCACAAACAGCAAAGTAACATTGGCTGCCCCAGTACCCTGATTTATCAAACTCACAAGGGAAGTCTGACATACTCTCCTTTTTTCACTTTCTCTCAAACACATAAACACGAATGCTAAGGGAAAAAAAAATAAAATAAAATCACTCACCTGAGGCAACCTCAGCCTGTTCAACATGTACTGAACAGGCAGAACAGTCGTCACTAGGGAATATGGCAAGAGCAAAGGACTAAAGCAGCAGCTGAAGGGTGGATTTCATGTTTGACAACAACAAATCACGTTTGTAAAGAAAAACTAAATTAAAATCTCTTCTTTTCAAGCTTGAATGCTGGCAAACCATTTTTATAGTTCACAGGTAAATTATATTTTTTAAATATGTGGATGTATTTTTGTCGGTGTTGGCTTAAAAAACAGCTACATAAGTAAAGGATAGAAGTAAAGGATGATTATAAGAAGAAAGATAATAAATGAGAATTATGTGTCCATGTGCTTAGTGGGAGGTCAGTGGCAGTTCATGCCTGAATGCCAGCCTAGGTGATATGCTCCTTCTGCTCTAAGGATTGGTGACATTATATAATGTTTATTGGTAATTTCATAACTGGGTGTTACGTTATGTAAAGCACTTTGAACTACCTTGTTGCTGGAATGTGATAAACAAACTGGACTCAACCCTGAAGGGGTTTTCTTGTGCTTATTGGGAAATCAAGTCAATAGGAATGGCATATAAATCATTTGCTATGTGCTGACACTGAAGTTGATATTGATTCACAGTTGCAATAATTTGGGGCAAAATTAAATGGGTATGTAGGTGGGGGGTTTTCAAAGGCAGGTTGCTTCGAGGTACAGAATCTCCATACCTCCACATTTACTTGCTTTTCGTGACGAGAAGCATTGGAAAATATTTTGGTTTGTAATTGACAGCTAAATTTTTTTTTTGTCGCTGTTGTTTTGTTTATTTCTCCCCCTGACACAGCTGCACCCGAGTCACATTATGAAGAACTGCTACTGAATACAGTTGAAGAGTTAATAATTATTGAACACATCTTCTTAAAGTATGTGCACTGACTCATAGCTTTAGTACTTTGTATTTTGCTAATACAAACTTCCCCAGTCAATGTGCAAACCTTAACACACAAATCAGATTCAAGATATCAATGCTTTACATATATATTCATTAATTCAGTTTTGCTTTTACTGCACACAAGCTGCCTTACCTTTGCAGACTTCAAACAAACCGTCTGCAGCTCTCTCATCAACAACCCAAAATATTTGAACGTGAGGATTCAATTAAACCAGCTCTGCTGTTCCATACAATCTTTTACAGACGTTCTAATGTCTGCAACATCCTCAACAAATGCACACATCATTGCAAGGCACCTTCAAATATGTGCTTCCTTGCCCTTTCAATTCACATTAAAGAAAAACTTAAGCATCACAAGGACAAATATGAGTGTCTGATGAGGTGATTGATCCAACCCTAAATAAAAGACAGGAAAACAAAGCCATTTTCCTACCGTCACAGAAGCTGATCGATATAAATAAGCAGCTGTGTTGCTTAAAGATAAAGACTGTGACATTTTGTGCACTCTGGTGATGTCAAATATGGGCACAGGGATGCATGAGAGGCTGCAAAAATCCTAATTAAGACAGATCAGAGCATGAGTTATTAAATGTCTTTAAAGAATTGATTGTAAGCAGTCAGCATTACCTGCAAGATCACTGATTTATGTTTTCTGCTTAATGCAGATTACTACAAAGATGTGTGAAGTGTGTTTGGTTTGAGAGAGGTCAGGAGGTATTCGAGCATGAATATTTCATAGCTTTGTGTGAGCACAAATGAGGAGAGTAACACTGTTGATGTGTGAGAGTGAGTGTGCAGCCAAACAAGACCTAATAGACCAGGTCAATTTTCTTTTCATATTTCAACCTTCATTTATTTGAACCAAAAAAGAGATAAATCCACTAAACTTAAATACAAAAATAAGGGACTCAAATTTTAAAACCAATGTATGAATACAATTTACACATACATCCAGTGCTGTGAGCGAGATGACAGCATTGTGGAGAGAACAATATGGCAAAAAGAGGAGCTTGGTCAAGCCAAGACGCTTTGTTTAGGCAACTGTTGCAACCAGCTCAGGCTTTCAGAGGTCTATGAATCATTAAGTGGCTGGAGTCCGTGTCATTGGGTCTGTCCTGGTCGTAAAGCTAGCAGTAAAAAAATAGAAGGGAGACCTCCGAGAGACATCCCCAGATCCCATCTACACCCATCCCCTCCCTCTGCCGGTCTGCTCTGCTGCTGCAGAGAAGAAAGGAGCCGAATCCACTTTTTTTCCCCGGAAATCAAAGAAATCAAACCGAGTCGTGTGCGCCGTGTAAAGGTGATTTTGCTTGTTCTGTGTTAATGGGGTTGATTAGAAATTGTGTGCGCCACTCAGCACGCGTCCTAACCATGCGGGGCGTTGTCTGTTTATATGGCCGCGCTCCCTAGTTTCTCAGTACTCTCCATTTTATTGGGAAATCCACCGTGCATCGGGGTCCGTACTAAACGACGGTCCCAAAACAACAAGTCCTTATTCATATGTGCGCTTCTGGCGGGACTTAATTGTATGCGTAAGTGTGAGGGTCTTGTTAGTGTGCGCCACAAAAACGTGCGTCCATGCGCCTCGGTGACTGGAGGTGGAGAATATCAAACGGAATTCCTGATCAGTCCTTGTCTCCGGTCACCAAAGAGAGCTCTTTAAGAATTCCACTGGCGTCCACTCTCCGCCGCTCGCGGATCATGTCTTCCAGACTCCGAAAGACCAGAGTGTGCACCCCGCTGCCGGACAGGTGCACTTTGAGGAAATACTGCTGCTCCGCAGAGTGCGCCTCCCCGCCTCCTTTGAATTCCCGTTTCCCGAAGCGGCACCAGGCAGCGAAACTTTCACAGTTGGTCCAACAAATCTCCTCACTCCTCAGCCCTAGGTGTCCCGAAGCATTCTGCATCACCAGGTCCGGAGGAAGCGGTCGGAATCGGTACCGATTGTTGACTATTCTTCCGTGCCGACCGTTGCTGATCTCCAGCAGACTGTCCCTGCGGATTTCGCCCTTGTGCAGGTGAATAACTTGGTCGTCACGCTGGTAAATGACCCAGTGGGGGGCTTGCGCGGTGGCCACCAGCTCCAGCAGATCCCCCGGCTTGCACATAGTCAGCAAAGTTTTGGCCGAGTACACGTTCAGGTCCTCGTTTTCCCGCAGCTTGGAGAAGATGCATTCCTGGGAGCAGAACGCCGAGTACTCCACCTCACTGACCGAGAAGGGTCCCTCCTCGGCCGGGCTGTGGTCCTTGGTGAAGCCGCAGTCGGACGGAGTGCGGTCGTCCACCTCCTCCTCTTCGTCAGAGAAGAAGTAGGCGACGCCGACCCGAAGCTCGTCCTTCTCCAGCCCGGACGGATCCCCCGTGGGCAGCTCGCTGTAGTTGAGGTGGGTGATCCGATCCAGTTGGTTTCCCATCAATGACCCGGCAAGGCAGAGGCATGGACTGCGGTGTCTGGGGGTGAAATTGACAACATGGAAAGCATGAAAACACCGCCTTTCACAAAACAATGGCTTTATGCACAAAATCGATTGTAGCTATTCTAAGAAAACACCCAAAACCAGCAAGGATCAGTGCACACGGGGGAAAAGGTGTCATATTACTGAGTCAATCAATGATCCACTGCCCCTTGCTCCCTCACACTCAGTCGTAAATCACTACATCCGATGGAATGTAAGAAAGCCAAACAAACAGGCAGCTGCAGCATAAAAACTATGATCCACTTTATATAAAGGCCAATCTTTACGCACAGCAATAAACGTAGAAAGCAGGATAAAACAGGATACCTGTGCGCTCCCGAGGGCGAATGATTAGATATCCTTATGATCCATGAGTACAGAGGGCTGCTCAGTCCTCTGCTCTCCTTCTGTCTCTTTCTTTCCCCTCTTTCTTCTCTCGCTTCTCCTTCAGTGTTTGCAGCACGCACCGGGCGCTCCGGCTGCAGTGCGAAGCTCGTACTTCACATCTTTCTGGCACCAACTCCATTTAAGTACCACGGAGAGCTCCGCCTCCTCCGACGCGCTCCGCCCTCAGTGGACCTCTTTCAAGGTGTCCTGTTACCTCCGGACCAATAGAAACCCTCCGAGAGTCTGCCAGTCAGCCATCAGACCCAATCAGGTGGGCTCAGAGGCGGCTGGCGGCGACAGACGGCTGTTACTGTGGTGTGGCGTTTTTGTTTTCAGTGAGCTGTGCTATTCTTCGTGATCAGCAGAGTCCCCGCGCAACTTCAGTGAGGACTCCCGTTCAGACGAGATAAGATGCAACATAATCTCACAACAAGCAGATAAGACAGCACTTGGTAAATACAGTGTGCTGCAAAACATTTCCCTGCTAAACTTTTTTTTTTTTTTTTAAATAGATATTTCTTACAAGTTACAGCAAGAAACTTCCAAAATTTTATTTTGAGTTTTTTGGGGGGGATCGATAAACGCAAAGTAGAGTTTGATTGTAAAATAAAATAAAAACATACATGGTTTAAGACTTTTTATATGTCTGCACGGAGACATAAGAGCTGATGAGAAGATGGAGTGAGCAAAATAAATAGATATCCTGGAGGATAGACAAAGAATTAAATTAACAAAGAAGAAAATGGCAACAGAGATATATCCTAAAAGAGGTTTGGAGCTGCAGTTGCAGTAAGGTTGTCTTTGGAAAGAAATACAAAATGTATACAAATACAAAAATTCCTCTTTTTACACTTACGCACAACTTTGTGTTGGTGTATCAAATAAAATCCCAATAAAATACGTGTGAGTTTGTGTTTGTAGCATGATGAAATTTGAAATGTTAAACCAAATAAGTGGATAGCAAGCTGCCCTGTACCATGCCAGCACCTTTTGTGACACACGAGGAGCTTCCACCCTCTGCTTCCCATGAGTGGCCTGTAAATATTTTTTTCACCAGGCAGCAGACTCACTGACATCTGTCACCATATGAGGATTGTGTCGCTGGTGTAGGGAGGGGCCCTGCAGGTGTGTTTCTGACAGCAAGAAAGAAATAAAACAAAGGACTCCGCAGGATGCTTTGTTCAAAAATCTGTGATATTACACTCCACTGATGTTGTGCCTGAGAACCAAAATAAAGATGAAGTGAAGTGTGCATCACATTGCAGCGTGTGACTCACTTTTGCATGCATAATATATTGAGTATTTATTGTTTTGGTTTTTTTGCAAGATAAATGTGAGTACACTTATGCCATCTTCTCTGAAGTGATGTCTTTCTTTTCATCACTACTGCCCACAGCAGATAGCCATCTTAGCATTTATATTAGACCCCTCTCCATGAAGATAATATTTCCTCTTCACACCCCAGTCTTCAAAATCTGTTAATCTTTTTTTTCTTCTTCTTCTGGCAGCATCTGGAGAGTTGTGAGGAGTTGCTGCTGTCTTTTTTTTTCTTCCTCTCCCAGATGGTTGGAGATAGCAGCTTTCAGCTGCCCCTGGACTTTGTTTCCATCAGTGACAAGCAGAGCAAGCAGGAAGCTTTTTCCACTAAGTGAGATATGATTGTGCTTGCAGGGGTGCCCACGCAGACCAAAAAGGACAAAGTCAGATTTCCATATGGCCGTTTGCATGTCCTCCTTTTTGTTTACAGCTGCAAACCTGAGAGCAGGAGTGCATGTATGTGACCGATTGCCTTTTTACAACCATAAAAGCAGGGCTGTGTGATTCATTTATGATGTATGATGCCCTTTGTGTGTATCAGTGCACTTTAACTCCGACTGAGAGTGAGAGAAACAGACTGGGTAGTAAATAAGATTTTTCATGGCAGCCCCACACGCATTGTGTCACGGGACCACCAGTAATGGCTTTGGCTACAGCTCTTCCTCTGTGCTCCTGCCACCTGTAATCTACAATGAACAGAAATTAGTTACCTTTGAGGATACTAACTTCCCTGGACACACACAAATATACACACTTTCTACTCAACTTATTCCCTTTTATTTCTACTGCAGTTACTTTTCAGTGTTTCCTCACACACTTAGCTAATCATATTGGGTGTAATAAGGCAGGTTGCAGACAGTGGTGGAATAACTACTGAGACAGAGTGATATTTCACAACACCAATAATTGGATATGTCTCTATTCCCTAATTACTAACTAAATCATCTACTCTACTGTGCAATGCAAATAAAACTGTCTGACACACACACGCATACACCCCGTCAGTTATTTACAGATTTATATCCTAACAGATTAACATCTCTGTCTGTCTCACATGCGACCAATAAATTGACCAATAAACATCTAAAAATGCATGTCTGTCTTTTCTTTTGTTCTTGCAGCTAAACAGCAACCTCTCATACTGCAGAATCCATCCATCCATCCATCCATCCATCCATCCCTCCCTCTGTCCGTCTGTCTATCTATCTTTAACATTTTAAGAATGTTTCCCAGTCTGATCAAAATTGTGGTACTTGGTCTTCATAGTAAATGTTTTGTTTGGTCGCCCTCAGCATACTATCTTGAAACATGGTGGTGACATCATTATTCTGTGGGGATATTTTTTCTGAGGGTGATCAGAGATGATGGCGCATAAATGCTGTTAGAGGCCATAAAATGAGTCAGTCAGAGCTATGGTGGAGTAATTTTTCTTGAGAATATCCATGTGTTAGAATGGCCTAATCATAGTAAAAACCTGAATATGTTGCATGAGTTCAAATTGAAATTTTTATCCATTCTAACCGAGTTTGAGTACATCTTTAAAGAAGGATGTGCAACAACTTCAGTCTCAAGTTGTATAAAATTTTGTGATAACCGTTAAACATTATTCATTTTCCTACCACTTCGGATTGCATTGTTGTGTCACATTAATCTCAATGAAAAGTTGGTTTGTGGCTTTAACAAGGCAGAATTTAAAAAGTTCATGAAAAGCACAGTGAATAGGCACAGTATCGGTGTGTACTTTGAGAGAATATTGCACAGTGCATAGTTATAAACCCTTGGGGCACAAGCACATGTATTTTCTTTGCTTTGGTGTAAAATAGAGCACTGAAGACAGATTTTCTGCTCTTTGTGAGTACCTGTTTTGTGTTTGAGCTCCCTGCACTGAAGAACACATGGAATGCAAATCTCTGAGAGCTGCATAATCTCATTGTTGTAAAAATGTCTTATGCAAGTGGAAATTTTAGGTTATTATCATAAGAAAAAGAGCCAGTTTCCTCTGGGTTTCCTCTATAGAAACCCCATAGGTAACACAAAATTCCACTGTAAGCTCTTTTGTGTGATACTCTATTGATCCCTGCGGGAAAAATAATCCTCCTGCTTGTATCTTTTGCTTGGAGGTCAAAGAGCAGGGTCAGCCGCCGAGCAGTGTCAGACAGAAATATTACTGCACTTGGCCACAGTGATTTCAAAGCTGTTGGAGCCGATTGCTCGGTGTATGGAGTGGCTCTGTGATCTATTTGGTGAGGATCCAAACATAACAGTCAGCAGAACAGCCTGGCTATGTGCCAGCAAAACAATACAGCAGCATCAAATATTGCTCTGCGTTTTTCCTCTGTGACATGGACTATTATGTAAATGCTAAAGGACCAGTGTAACATTTTGGATGAAGGTTGCTGTAAGTTATGTTTTGCCCTGTGGATCTGCATGTAATAATTCAGGAAACAGAGTTCTACTTGTTGAAACGTGAATTGGAATTATAATGAACTGATTAGTTTTTACACTGATTAAAAACAAAATTTGAACTGAAACCTTAGGGAATTTATGCTCTTAGACAAACATTAGATGTCAGGATGCAATGTCAGAATCCCACCATATAATTTATGGCCACGAGTGTGTGAGTGAGGGCTTTGTAGATGTAAAAGCCATATAGATGGGGGATTAATAAATTACTAGCAAGAGACTTCAAGTAAGTCTGACTCTGTTTTGAATCAATCAGCTTCCATCCTCCTGCAAGAGATTACAACCTCAATTCCAGTAAAGTTGGAAAATTGTGAAAAACATAAACAGAATACAATAATTTGCTAATTCTTTCCAATCTATATAGGCAGTCAAATTCACTACAAAGCCAAGATATTTCTTGTTAAACTGTATGCATTTTTTTTTTAAATTTGCAAATATTTACTTATTTGAATTTTGATGCCTCTATGTGTGAGGATTCAACACCATGAATGCTGCAATCGGTGCACTGACCCATGTAAGATGACGGCTCATGTAAGACAAAACTTAAACAAAATTTAAACAGCTGCTTAAGTTGTAAAGATGATCTGACAGAGTTGGTGTGTTGGTCACCGAAACACTGAATTTCGCAGCACATGGACATTTGTTTATTTAAAATTTTCAATGACCTGTGAAATATAACGCCATTGAACCTTGTTATCTAGTTGTCCTAGTGTTGACAATTAGTAGCAAACTAATTAGCTAATGAGAATAAAACATCGGTTTGTGAAATTGGAATGTCATTGCATTTTAATGATAATCTTTTGAAAAAAAAACAAATATCCTAAGTCTTATGGATTTAGGATAAGCACTAAAAAGAGTGCGTTCTGTTTTTAACATGTAAGGTTTTGGTCAAGATAAAATCACAGTTAGATCTTCAAGTAAGTGGGATAAAGTTTTGTCTTACATGAGCCGTCATTTTACATGGGTCAGTGCACCAATTGCAGCTTTCTCACAGATCGTAGATTATCATTTTTTGATTTCAATTTTAGCCAGTGCCATTTTTTTTGATTGAAATGTCGCTCAATATAGGAAGAAAGTCTCTGAGTTGGGAACAGTGGTGTCACTATTGATAACTACAAGCTTGCAGACATGACCTGGTAGGCCGGTCTATCAGTCAAATCTCTCTCTGCAGAGCAGAAGAGAAAAGTGGCTGATTTTTAAACCTTTGCTGAAGTAGAAAAGGTCAGAGGATGAGACTGACTTCACGCAAATATTGACCGATCACTGATCTCTCAAAATTGAGGAAATCGGCTTGAAATTGGCTCGATTTTGTGTTGGTAGTAAAAACATTGCAGAGGTAGTAAAAAACGGTAGTAAAAAATAGTAAATTCAACTCTGGGATTCTTGTATAAACCCTGTTATGGTATTTAGGTTAAACTCCAACCTTGATAGTCATGTGAGAACAGAAACAAACACAGAGGGAAACCAGCAGCTAATGTGCAGACACCATTATGTGTTTAACAACATAAACAGTGAAAACAAAGCTGTTAAATAGCGCCAAGCAGAAGTGATCATTTATTTCTAATGTATTTTACCATTGCATAAACATAGGTAGATTCATTCACATGTATTTGGGGAAATTCAGTCCGCTTACCCATTTTACACGCAGGCTTGCATCTTTTAACAGAGCACATCATCTGTTTGTTAGTCTTACGGTGTTCTGTTTTTTTTTAATAGCCATCTTAATTTCCTAACAATATGCCATAGGATTTCCTTTTTGTTTTGGTTATTCTTTGTATCAGCTCCTTTCATTTTGAGTTTCATAAAACGTTGAACACTGGCCCAAATTACAGCATAAACAACCAGATCAATACAATTCCTGATGGAAATCACTCGAGCCTCCCCAGCATATGAATTGTGCTATAAACAGAAAATGCTACGCATCGTGTCCAAGCATCTGTTTTTCCAAGCATGAGAATGAGGGACATTTAGAAATGCTTTGTCTCACTGCGAGTTAAAATTGCCAAAGGGGGTTGGTCCTGGGTTTAGAGATGGTAAAAACTTGTCACCATAAATTTGATGTTTTGGATCATAACAGCTTTAGCAGACACTTGCAGTAACACGTTTCCATTCAAGTCTTTTTACTGGCCTGGTTTACATCCAACCTGCCACATATGGCATCAATCTGTCCCTCGTGAGTCTGCAGGGGAAGACATTTGGAATAGTTTGGTTGTGAAACAATTCTGTAGCCAGTCTGAAGGATTGAATTGGCAAAAAAGTGTTTTTGGGTAAGATTGGTTCCAGAAATCTTCCTCCATGTTTCTCCAAACAAAACCAGTACTCCTGCCACAATTTATTGCTTCCTTTGTTTTACCCTGGCTGCTTGTGTACAATGATTACCGCATTAAATATGTCTGGGGTTCCTGTGTTTTTCATCATGAATCTTGTGCTCATTCCAGAATTTGAAATTTTCCCCAATTTTACAACGGTGTTATTTTTACACGACTTGTCTTGATTTTTCTGATACCTCTTGAGTTGGATGTCTATTGAAGTTCGTCTATGTCTGAGTCCCATGTTTTGTTCCAGCTTTGTGTCCCACTGAAAGGCAGTGTCTTCAATCAGGTCTTATCAGCCCTCCTCAGACTGGGGGTTGTGACTCATTCAGAAAGCTGTCATTTGACACATGTGAAGCCCATCAACGTGGCCCTGAATGCTAAGCTTCACTGATTCAACTCTGCTCCACCTTTAAGGCAGTTCTTTTCTAAAAAAAAAGTTGTCCCTTTTGAGAAACTCTCTATGCATAAAGGTAGAAATGCTGCATTATGTCTTTTTGTAATAAAGCCAGTAAAACTATCATTAAATTTACTGCAATCATAAACATCTCTGCAAAAATCGAGTGAGTTAACAGAAGATTATGGCTCAACAACCTGCGTTACGACATTATTCCTTTGTATGTCTGCTTTTTAAGACTAGCTTCAGAAAAGCCTCTGGACTACTTTATGTGATTGTTGACAGAAGGGAACGATGGATCACACAATGACTATTGACTCTCTACGGGCTCTCCTTAATGAGATAAACAAAAACATATAAAAAGTAGAAAAGGAGAATTTACATCTGAATTTTGTTATATTATTTTTATAATTATTTATAGAACACTGACAAAGTCCTATCTTCCAACAGATGCAGGATATCAAACTGCACTTATTACTTTTTTGATGCTAATCAGCAAACATTTAATATGTTAAATATTTTTAACATATAAAAGCTGCCTGCTGGTAACTCTCAGCTGTTTCACATGCCTTCATTGTGCACACATCTATCTGTGAAGGTGGGTGAATATCTGACACACTGCAACAGAGAAAATTCTATTTTGTCATGTGAAGTAAAGTTTACAGCAAGAAATGCATTTGATATATCTGAAGCACTTGTTTTGTTGTTTAAATGAAAAATCAGATGAATGTCAAGATGCCTGAGAAAAATGAAACATCTTAAACATAAGAAAATGCCTAAAGAGGAAGGACTGTCAATAAAAGCAGATTAAAATGATCAATCTAATAACTGAACTCAAATATCTTTCTCACAAAAATTTAACATTTTGTAATTTCTTTAGCTTTGGTTTATTACATTCATTCATTAATAGATTTACCAATTTCATCCAGAATATTTTCCCCTGAAGAGATTCAGCTTAAATCAATATTCAACAACAATAGACGCCTGGCTCTCAGAGTGATGAATTTAATGCATACATATCACAGGAGGTATTGATGTGAAGTGTTTTGGCATTTTGCCCTCATGTGCTGAAATGAATATTACTAATCTGGGCCTCCACCCCTTCTCCTCCCTCCCGTGTCTGTGCCTTGTCCAGTCCATTGGCATGCGGGGTGATGTTGGCTGATGTTTTCAGGCGAGGGATAAAGCTGTAATCAGTGCCAATGAAGCAGCTCTTGTCCCATAGCACAAATGTGCCAACATCAGCAACACCAGTCGGCCATGCGTAGCCGCATGTGTGTGTGAATGTCTGCGCTTTTCATTGCTGTGAGAAGGGGAGTAGCATCAGAAGAGCCAAACAGAGGTCATTTTCCTGAATACAATTTTTTTTATGACTTCTTTTGCTCTTGTACTTTGTACATGCTGTGAAATACATTTGCAACCCTTGAAAAGCAACAGTTACTTTTCTGTGGTTCCGTCTCTGCCTAGGCTGTTATTTGAAGAGACATGTATTCTTACCACTCAAACATAAATTTCACATGTGTACAACTTGAACACACTGGCTTAAAATCTAAGGTCCTGATGCAACAGCTGTGAAATGTTTTCCAGAAAAAGAAAAAAAAAAAACATTGACTGAACTACTTCTGTTTTAACAATAAAGAGGGAAAGTATTTAATGAATGTTTTAGTACAAAAAGTATAGCCAAAACACTAGAACTGTACGAAATTAAAATTTGGTCATATCACATAACTGTGATGTGAATTAGAAGATGAAAGATGAACCTTGAACTTAGAGAGCCAAATCGCTCTTGAGCCCTACGCCGCAACATCAAAAGCCCTAGCAGAGCAGCTAATTGCTTTGAGAATGACAGGGAGCGGCTTCCAGCTGGCAGCTCCTGCATGCGGCAGTGTGTGTAAGCAAACCTCACCCTGATAAGTAAAGGTTAAAACAATTAACGCATTGAGAACAATGGCTTTAGCCATGATTATCCTCCTTTGCCGTTTTAACCAATGCATGTTTGCCTGTTTAAGAAAAGCTCATTTTCGCTTTACAATTTGATCTTAACAGCTACCACTTGCTCAATCTTTGAAAAAAGAAAAACAAGCTACAAGTTTGCTTTTTATTGTCAAAAGATTTGCTGAAACTTTATGCATTTTAAATGTTGAAGAAAAATATATTTATGATAGAACCAATCTCTGTTGATATCAGGTAGAGAAGAATGCTTAAAAATAAATATGTACTACAATGTAAGTTTTATATCAGAGATGAGCATGCCAGATTCTTCCTTCCCAGGTTTTGTTTCTCCACATTTAGAATGTAAAGCTCAGAGAAAGAGGTTTGGAAAACACTGTTTTCTGTTATTAACAGCATATACTATCTATTTTTACTGTAAATACGCTGTCATCAGTTAGAAACAAGGACCCCAAGGTGTGAAAAACCTTATCTTTTTTCAGGTTAACTTCATTTATTTGAGTGCTGTTTGTGCTTTTGTTCAGATTCTGCATCTCCTATACAAGGCTGCTTATTTCCCATAGGGAGAAATTTTTGTGGCCAGCAGTTCTCCGCAGGAGATGCAGCCCTTTTTCCAGAAATGTACCAGCAGTGGTTATAAGATAGATGACTGATGTCACCCGATACTAATTCTCTCTTGACGTACTTTCCCAAATTTCTGTATTTTTAAGGCTGTGATGCTTGTCACACGTCTCAAGACTAATGCTACCACACCTTCAAAAAGCTCTTTTGGTTTTAAACTGTCACTTTGTTTTCTGCAAATTGCTTTACTGCCAGATTCAGCCAATCACGTTGCAACAAGCTTGCAACAACAATTTTCACCTTGCTGAATCTGGCCTTGAAAATGTTTCATTTCTTTGCAGAATGCGCAGAAGCCTTCACATGTCATATTTTCCATCTGAGTATGACTGAATATATCAGTGTTTTCCAGAGACGAGGCAGATTCAACATTTGACTACCTCATATGTATTCTGGACTCGGTATTCTAATCTTCTGTCAAATAGCCTTGTCGAACTTTGCTTCCTACAGTTGCTGCCTTGACCTGATTATTGTGTGGGGGTGTGTATGATGAGTGAAAAGAAGGACAAAGACGAACATGCAGCATGTTAGAGGTTTAAATCATGGTATTATAATCTGCTAAAGGTAATTTTCCAGCATCCCTAGAGAACAGGCACACATATAGCCATATTCTGAGCTCGTATCTTTGAGCTTTGACACAGCAGCACTCGATGATAAATTAAATGCAGGCCAGTGTTGGGGAATTACCTGTATAACACTGTGGCAAAGTTAAGATAGGTTACGATTCAATCTCACACCCACAGCCCCCATATCGGCCCAGTAATATGTCATGAGGCTCACACTAATGAAATTCCAGTTTCACAGCTAATGAGGCGGTAAATTTAGGAGCCAAACCTGTGTTGGCTCAAGGTTTCTCCAGTCTTTATGTTTCTACATGCTTTTATATTTTGTATTTAGTGGTCAGTTTGCACTCCAAGAAAAAGGCGATACACCATCTGCTTTTTTTGCAAAAAAGAAAAAAAAAGAAATACCCCAGAAGTGAACTTCCTTTTTAAGTCTTAATTGTGATTTGATAACATGTTGAGCTTTACTGATAATCATATCTAATGCAAATAAGACGCAGTGAAACTCATGCAGCGAATCCTGAATGTGTACATGTCCATGCTTAAAACCAAGACTTTTGTTAGCTAAAGTATTGATACCATAAAGAATAATTTCAAACTTTTTCCACTAATGATGCAACATTCATTTTGTACAACACAACAAATGTGTTAGGAGTACATATTGTATATGATCTTAACATATGATGTTATGTCTTTCAGCATTCCATGTTTTGATTAGACAATCTGTACCCATTTTACATTGCAGAAATTACCTAAAGCTACAGTATATCCATGATTACATGTTTTAAAAAATGACATTTTCTGGGTTAAACAAGAAGAAAATTCTTTGTTGTCTGATTACAAGTAAAATATCAATTTAGTATCAATATATTCCATAGTAAATGTTTTTCTTTTTCAGCTGTCTTGAGAAATTAAGCCAAGGCAGTGCAGTGTATGTGCAGTGAATTTTTTCCAAGCTTTGCACACATGAACAGGGAAGATCATGGGTTCAAAAAAGCTTCAAATTTGTTTAACTCTGGCCTGAGCTGCTTTGACCTCTGTGGGTCGAATTGACCTTTGATACTGGCAGACTGAATAGAAGATAAAACGGATTAAGGTTCGGTTAGGTTACTTGGATTTTTAAACTTCAGACAAGCAGAAAAGAAAATGTAGGGAGCACCCAAGACAGTCTGTTCCCTTGGAGAAATAAAAGCAAACAGAAACAGCAGCATATTACAAAAAAGCAGTAAATCTTCCAGAGTCTGCCAACCACTTCTAACAGACTTGACATTGGAGTTACTGCAGGGCCATTGAGTTCAATAACATCACAATGTTTTAAATTCGAGTTTTCAAAATTGCCTCCACCAGCTTAGGTCAGTTCAGGACCCCATTTTCTTCTCCATAATGTGGCAGTAAGCATCACTTCCTTCATTGTTTTTCATGCCAAGAACGCAGTGGTAATGGAAAAGACAGGCACACATTCCTGTCAAATCATAAAGTTTAATAACTGCTGCCATTATAGCCCATGATGTTTCACTACAGCTTTTATGCAACCCTAAAAAACACACACACAACCCACTGGGGGGAGTAATATACAGATCCCAAGCTGGTGGGATCAGATGTGGACAAGAGCAGCAGGTGGGGGTTCAGAAACCTAACACTGCCGATTCAAAACAGAGAGCACAGCATCGCTGTGGCAGCTCTCACTTCCTTTAGTAATCAAAATAGTTATTTATTTTTCCTCCCTTTGTTTTGTTTCTAGTTCAGGTGAGCAGGAAACTGAACAAAATTGGGCATAAAAATGTTCACTTTTCAATCATAGGAAGAGAATTATCAAATTAAAGCAAAAAAAAAAGAAACAACAAAAAAACCAACATCATAATTGTTCCTCGATTTAGGGGAACACTCAGCTTCTGTTATATAATGGGCTGCAAAAGAGCCAGCAAGCAATTAGTGCAGCTGCTCCTTTGTGTTCTGCTGTTTATGCTAATTAGAAAGTCAAAGAAGGTGCTGGTCATAGAATATCCTGAAAAGGACGTGCTCTCTACGGCTACAAGGCAGAGGGATGTTTCATCCTTTACCTTCCTGAAAGGTGCTGATAACCTGTGTACCTGGTCTCATCTGTGCAAACACATTTTCATTTCTACTGCAACTGCAAGAATACATTTGTTGGTAAAAGCTTGAAATGAAATTATGAGGAAGTCACAATGTGTGGAGAGGTGTTATGACTCTCCCAACTACATTTATTTTCGCATGGCCTGGTTAAGATGCGTAAAAATCTTCCAAATAAAATCTTCTTTGCATGTAGTAGCATAATCTAATGCAACTTTTTTGTTTGTTTTTTTAAACAACCTTTAATTTGAAGAAAAATGAATCTATATTAAAAACAAACACATTCACAGTAATTAGATACACAATAAATCTTACAAAACACAGTAACATTTTTGTAGTAGTAGTACTTAGATAACCAACCTGATAAAAAAAAAAAAAGAAATTCAACCCTATAAAGGTTTGGCAAAATGTTTTGTTGAAATGTAATTGAAGATATTCTTTATACTCCAAAATATCTTGATATACATTTAACAAAAGCAAAACAATAGAAATAAAATACTTTTCAGAAAGTGGACATTGTGAGACATGTGTCCACTTGACAACATTTTAAATCCCATTTTATAAATTCAGACAATAAAGCAACAAAATAATGATAAAATTTCTAAAATGTAAAACAATATAAGCTCATATTATAGGCTGTATCTAGACATTTAGTAATGCGACTAAAGTAACACATACTAACTAGCAATTTTGTTTTGTCCGTGTCTAATCAAGTGGAAACTAAAATATTGGCAAGCATAAAAGAAATTTCCCAAGAGCAGTAACTGGTGGAAATCTTTTATTCAGGGACTGAGTGTTTAATGACTTACATTCAAGCATATCTTGGTGAATAAAACAGAATTGTTTAATGTCAGACCAGTGTAATGTGATTGCACGAATGAAATTAAGTTTAAGCCTAATGTCGCTTTGAGTCACTGTGACGGCTCTGCGGTGCTGTTGTATGTGTGTGCTGTATAGTGCAGGCTGCTTTTCCATTAGATCCTTGATTGTGGGAGGTGCCTCCCAGACCTGGATGGTATATAAGGAGTGCCGTTCCATCAATCGGTGTTTGTGGCTGGCTGACAACAGAAGCAGACGAACCGGACTCAGAGGCGGCGCTGACACCTTGTGTTTTTTAATAAATGCCTCGCAAGAGGTTAAAAACCGTTGGGTTTGCCTTGTCCTCCTTACTTTTTGTTGCGGCCATCCGAGCCGGGTCGTAACAGTCACAGTTATCAACGCACATAATTGCAGATTTAATTAATAAAAAAATGTAAAAGATTATAGAGAATTTTTGTGTATTTAAAATGCAACGATCTGCAGGAGGATGACATCTTATTCTGCATGTTTAACCTTTACATCATGAAAGGGGAACACATGACACAATCCCTGCAGTAAATTCCCAAACTTTTCTTTAACAACATGCCAAAAATGATTCAAAAGGGCTACTTCACCTTCCAATGTAATTTGCTGTGAAATATGGGGCAAAGCACCAAGAAAAATGACTCCTTAGTCAGTTGGAGGTCAGACATAAAGTGCCTCCACATTTTTATTGTAGACACAGGTTGTGTCACATCAGCCATTAAAACACTGAAGGCTACATGCAGACTCCCAACATGCCCACACACACATTGTGGAAGACTCTTGTACAGGTTTACCAATTTTTTTATGACAAGTTTTTTTTCTCCATATTTGTGTCTGAGATGTGTTCCTCGATATGAAGTCTTGAGTGGTCTCCTGTCTTCCTCGTGCCCTTGTCGGATAAAAGAACAGATTTTTGTCTCTGCTTTCCTTCTTTCTCTCTTTTGGGGTTCAGCCCCTTTCTGAGTCAAATCCCAATTTTCTCTCCACCATTCCAGGCTCCGGTTTTACTCCGTTTTACTCTGAGCAGCCCTTCTACATTTACTGCTGCCACCATTTCACATCTTCCTTTCCTTTTCTTTTTCATTTCTCTTTCTGCCTAGTTCCTGCTGGTGAATGCCGTCTCTCATTGACATTTCTAGTAATCTTGTGATATACCATGTGCTTTGAATTTAAAAAAGTCAGCCATTTTCTGCAGCGGGGAGAGCTTTAGTCAGACTGTACTTTCCCTTTTTCTTTTCCTCACGCTTCCAATATTTACTAACTTTACTGACAAATCTCCGCTTTTCTTTTTTAAAATAACTCATTAGCGATTTCACACAGAATCTCCCAAGTTCTCAATTATTTTCTTTTGCAGTCAAGTTTTTTTTTTTTTTTTTTGCATACCTTCTCTTTCCCTCTGTTTGAGGCAGCCTTTGTTGAATATGTGAAAGGGGAGAAGCTGGCAGACTACGAATTCAATCAAGAAAATAAATGAGCTCAGAGAAACCAGATTTACCCAGACAATAAATATTATAAAATATCTTTTTTGGGTAGTTTGAGCAGTTTGTCAAGTTATAGGCATTTATTGAAACAACAATAGAGCTCCTTATGCATGAGCAGAAGCCATTTGCACTCATCCAGCTTAGCCAAAAACAGAGCTGAATCACTCTTAGCAAAACATAAATGTTCATTTTCTTTTCTTTCTCAATATTTTCACTTCTCCTGTCTTTTTTTAAAAATCTTTCTGCATGTGGAATAAATCTCGTTGAGGAACCAATTCTCATTTTCAAGAGAGCAACCACATTCTCTGACTTGTGACAGGTGAACGTTAGAAGTGAGAAATGAAGGAACAGGAATGTTTTAAGTCGAACTGTCTGCACCCATTATATATTGATAAACTCACTGTTGCAAATAATGTATTTTAGGGCTCTTAAAGGGATAAACATATGCTTCCCTCTTAAATCAAATCAATCAATATTTTGGACTTCTAAAAATATTGTCATTGAGCCATTGGGTATTTTTGTCTGATTCTGTTTGGTTGATTATTTCTCTGTATTGCCAAGAAAAAGAACTTCTTAGCAATAAATGTTACGCCTTTGGAAAACCTGTTTATGTCTGCATTAATAGTGCCACATGTCAAAGGAAAGTGCATTTTTGGGATGAGCAACAGAACTAAATGTATGCCTAAAAACCTTTAATGAATATAAGAGCCAACAGTGTTCATTCTCAGAAGGAAAAAGCTTGTCGTCCTTGGTGGCAGGCTCAATGCAGAGTCAAAAAGTATCAATCCCACCTTTCCTCTCTTTGGGATGGAACTGCACCACCCCAGGATGTCAATGCTCTGCACTTCTCTGCATGATCACATTCTGCAGCAACCACTGGTTAAGTAATGGGATGTCATCCCAAAGTACTGCATGTGGAAAAAGTGTCAGGTTTTTGTAGTTTTGCATGTGTCCACCAAGCACTTCTGAGGACTATTTGTTTAATGAATAAACGGCTATTGTGCCAACACATTGTGTGTGTTTACAATGTGTGAAGTTTGCAGTAGCAAATCTTGCCATAGGGTGGGTCTGTTTCATTGTTGGATTCACTCCTCCCATTCCGCTAGGGGGCTCTGTAGTTGTTTTGCATTGGTTGTGGAGGGGAAGTGAAACAAGAGAAGAAACTTACGGCAGGCCAGTAATGCACCGAGACTGCCGTTAGCTGAAGCTAACAAGCTGAAGCTACAATAAAATCATATTCTACTGGCGTTCATGAGTGTTGCCCAACGTGGTGAGTTATTAGTGCTGTAAGCTGTGGGGAGATGAGTTTTTTGTTATCTGTTCTAAGCGTGAGCTTGCTGAATTTGCTAGCGCTAATTAGCCCAATGCTAGCTGTGTTTGCTGCGCTGTGATTGTTGAATGCCGATGTTTATTATATGACGAAGTGTTCTAAGAAGAAACTGTCTTATAACTGGTTGGTCAAGCCTAGCTAATAAATCTATGTTTAAGTTTGTGTTGATTGAATTCTGCAATACTAAGTATTGATGTTTTGTTTTTTTGTTTTGTTTTTTCTTACTTTATTTACAGTTTAACCGGACGGCACGTCCGTGTAAAAGCACTCGACAATAAAAATAAACAACAACAACGACTATCTTATGTTCTTTGTAAGATTCATCTTCTATTTGTTTTAGGTTTTTTTTGTTCTGCTACAACTTATTTTTTCTTTGTTGTAAATAGAAAATAGAGTTCATCACTTGTGTAAAGACACTTATGAATGTATTATTCAGAGGAGGCCTACTGGCTGTCTGCTGAGGAGGAAATGAAAACTTTACATTGTAGCTTTAGGAGACCAAACTGTACGTGAGTTTATGTCATCAGGTTTTTCCCCCATTCCGTATGTATGTGTATGTGTAAGTATCTTTTACTTTTTGTGCATTTGCATTATGTCTTCCGGTGTTTTTTTTTTTATTTATTTTTTTTCAATTGTTAACTACTGCCTAGCTTAATTCCAGAGTTTGTCTGAATGCCTTAGTAAATTAAGTTTGTATTCTTTGCTTTTACTTTGGAGTTCAGCTTTGAACACAAGCCGAGTTGGACATTGAATGCTATGTTTGAATACTGCAACATCTCATTAAGCTTTCAATAAGTCTGGATTGTTCAAATTCTTTTATGTAGCTTTGATGCAGAAACCACTGACTTATTTCACTTTCTCATCTTCCGCATGTGTTTGCAGCCTCGTTGCATCTTCTATCTACAATACCGTGCTTTGCGGTTGGATGTTTCGTTTCTCTTTTTGTAGATTGGAAACATCTTTGAATTTCTCTGCATGAACACTCGTGTTTTTCAGAGAATTTCAAATGTTTTATGTCCCTCCACATGTGCTTTCCCTCGGAGCCTCAGCTTTCATTCTTTCAGTGATTTTTCTTTGGCGCGTGGTGCCTGTCGTGTCTTGTACTGTTTTGCTGTTGGTTCACACAGCCTGTGGCCTATGCTACTGTATGCATATGCAATTTCATTACTGATGCCTCTTGCTGACAACAATTTCAGCCGTGTAGGGTCGTCTGCTTCTCTCTAATATCCCAGGAGATATTGTCTTTTGTGGTGGGGAATGCATGAATATATGTGTGCTTATGCATTGTTGTGTATGTGACAAAAGCCAGTGGAATAAAAGTTGTTGCGCTTGTACCTTCTGTAATGAAACACATACAGCTTCTTTTCATGGCTGTGTTTATGGATTTCTATGATTACGTGTCACAGAAGAACTTACAAAATTGTCATATGTGAGTTTCTTAGTCTTATTCAGATTTCTACTACAATGTCAGAAAAATGAGTCCTGCACAGAATAGAAAATTGTATTAGTTGAAAAAAGGTGTTTTTGTAAATTAAAACACACTCATGTAAAATGGAGGGCATGGATATAAAACGAGTGTGGGTGAAAAAAAATAACACATATAAGGCCTTAATTGTAATGTGTAGTTGAAATATTTAGGAGCTTTTTGCTGCATCTCAGGTAAAAATGGCTGTGGTCATAACAGTGGTGAAGATGGTCAAATCAGTGGAGCACACTTGACAACGACATCTGAACTTGCAGGAATGTTTAAGGGACAACAGAGTACACTACAATGAAATGAAAGAGAGCATATGGAAATCTCCAAAATGCAAAACAACTCAGAAAATATGATTATCAGTTTGAAACTATATCCAGTATAAACACACACATGTAAACAAGGCATGCAAATAAAAAAAAAATCTATGTTACAAATAATTGTGTTGATTTTAATAGATAGAGAGACAGATGGAGGCTGTAAATTAGAGATGTTTTCTTTTTTTTTTTTACAGTGTAGCACTCAATAGACAAAACCTTGCATGAAAGCTCCTTATGTAAGTGTGAATTGTAGTTAGTGCTACAAGCAACAAGTAGGAAACCAAGATAAACAGCCTTTACAATTATATATCCTATTAATCAAACAAACAAACAGAACAGAACAGGACAACCAGATGTATAGTCTGTATGTTCAGATTGTTTTACTTTGAACACAAACTTCCCCTCCACAGTTGATTGGCCTCAAATAAGGAAAAGTGTGCAAAAATGAAATCTGTGGGCAATGTTTGACAGTGAGACACTGAATTGACGTCATGAATTGAGGGACATCCTAATCTCCCTGGGCAGGTCTTTACTCGTCAGGCAATATAAAGTCCAGACAGAGAGCAAAATTGGACTCAAAAATTATACTTGTTGGCAGCAGCGTACATTTGCATTTAAATATGTTTGACTTCCCTAGCAG